>NC_064920.1:1054003093-1054304927 GCF_023897955.1 Schistocerca gregaria
ATGGACGTTCACAACGGAAGACTCACGTCTCTCGACTGCTGGCCTCCCAGCAAGGCTCAGCTCCCCATCATCGTAATTCCGAAAACGAATCATATTCTCGTAATCACGGAATATTCTCCATTCTACAGATTCTTCCGAGCGCCAGATTTTAGTGTTTTGCCGGCCAGCGCGGAAAGTTTGCGAGGAAATACCTATACCCATACAATGGTACGCTTCTGAGTAAAAAGCCTTGGAAATAACCGAGGCTGCGTGGTTTCCGAGGTGCCGCTTCTTCGTTCCGTTCACCTGCGTCCAAGACTTGCAAAGTTCGGAAGTATTATCCAGTTGGCCTTGTGGCCCTACTACAATAGCGGCCGGTAGCGACTCTATTGTGCCCCAGCACTCAGCTGTCTCAACGTCCGTCTTGCTACTTCCTGTGTTTAAGCAGGACCAACACACCTGCGTGGTCCTTCCACCCAGGGCTTGGGTTCCACCTGCTGTTTCATTTCCACTGGTGTTTTATAATAAAGACACTTCTTTCATGCATAAGCGTTAACAATTATTTACAAGTAGTACATGACAATGTCAGTCTCCTTTTAATATTCATATATACGATGTACAACCAATCAAATGATATCTAATGTGGTTGTAGTTAACGCCAAAGTATGTGCATGAGTGCTTGTAAGGTGCGAAATTATAGCCACCTTTCATTGGTATCAACGTTGAGCAAAGATGTGACAACAACCTTAGCTGAACGATTATTTATTACTCTGTGGTGTATTCTATCCTATACTGATCAAACCTAATAAACACTGTAGTCTGATATCACGTTACATCTGCTACGATTTTTCTTAAGTGAAATTGTGGGTTATATGGTTTTACCACTCGTTTGAAGACTTTTTAAATATTTGGACATCCAAGTAAAAAATTAGTTACATATCACACTATGAACCACTTTCAGTGACGTAGGTTACTTTTAACTGTCTTCGTAGCTGTGTGGTGCCTGCTGTAATTTCGTAGATATTAACGAAGTGAATATTGTGCTCTAGAAAACCGATGGAGAAGTGATGATTTCATTAATAGCAGGAATAAGGTTGAGCAACATTCTTCATGAAACTGAAGTTAAAATCTTCTGGGTTATTAGGCCGCGTCATGTTTCTTCTAAAATGTTCGACGTTTCGACCCCTCTTCTGGAATCTTCCTCAGGATCTTTTGGTGTTCACTGCTGCTGGAACACTGTCAGAGACGAGTGTCGCGTCCACTTATAAAGCGGGAGTTTTCTGGCGTTCGTGCTGGAGGAGTGATAGTATTGGTTAAAATTCATTTGGTTATCATTGGGGGGAGCATAGTCATAGGCTAATACAGAAGAAGGGGCGTTGGTAGCTCATCTCCTGTGGATACCATTGGCGGTCATCGTCATTGGATAGAAAGGCACTATTCCACACTTATGCTGGGGAAGGGTTATTAGTTGAAATGCCTGATACCGCTCTTGGTTGGTGTCATCAGTGGCTAGATTCTACATCTACATCTACATCTACATCCACACTCCGCAAGCCACCTGACAGTGTGTGGCGGAGGGTACCTTGAGTACCTCTATCGGTTCTCCCTTCTATTCCAGTCTCGTATTGTACGTGGAAAGAAGGATTGTCGGTATGCTTCTGTGTGGGCTCTAATCTCTCTGATTTTATCCTCATGGTCTCTTCGCGAGATATACGTAGGAGGGAGCAATATACTGCTTGATTCTTCGGTGAAGGTATGTTCTCGAAACTTTAACAAAAGCCCGTACCGAGCTACTGAGCGTCTCTCCTGCAGAGTCTTCCACTGGAGTTTATCTATCATCACCGTAACGCTTTCGCGTTTACTAAATAATCCTGTAACGAAGCGCGCTGCTCTCCGTTGGATCTTCTCTATCTCTTCTAGCAACCCTATTTGGTACGGTTTCCACACTGCTGAGCAGTATTCAAGCAGTGGGCGAACAAGCGTACAGTAACCTACTTCCTTTGTTTTCGGATTGCATTTCCTTAGGATTCTTCCAATGAATCTTAGTCTGGCATCTGCTTTACCGACGATCAACTTTATATGATCATTCCATTTTAAATCACTCCTAATGCCTACTCCCAGATAATTTATGGAATTAACTGCTTCCAGTTGCTGACCTGCTATTTTGTAGCTAAATGATGAGGGACCTATCTTTCTATGATTCGCATCACATTACATTTGTCTATATTAAGATTCTATTGCCATTCCGTGCACCATGCGTCAATTCGCTGCAGATCCTCCTGCATTTCAGTACAATTTTCCATTGTTGCAACCTCTCGATACACCACAGCATCATCTGCAAAAAGCCTCGGTGAACTTCCGATGTCATCCACCAGGTCATTTATGTATATTGTGAATAGCAAAGGTCCTACGACACTGCCCTGCGGCACACATGAAATCACTCTTACTTCGGAAGACTTCTCTCCATTGAGAATGACATGCTGCGTTCTGTTATCTAGGAACTCCTCAATCCAATCACACAATTGATCTGATAATCCGTATGCTCTTACTTTGTTTATTAAACGACTGTGGGGAACTGTGTCAAACGCCTTGCGGAAGTCAAGAAACACGGTATCTACCTGTGAACCCGTGTCTAAGGCCCTCTGAGTCTCGTGGACGAATAGCGCGAGCTGGGTTTCACACGACCGTCTTTTTCGAAACCTATGCTGATTCCTACATAGTAGATTTCTAGTCTCCAGAAAAGACATTATACTCGAACATAATACGTGTTCCAAAATTCTACAACTGATCGACGTTAGAGATATAGGTATATAGTTCTGTACATCCGTTCGACGTCCCTTCTTGAAAACGGGGATGACCTGTGCCCTTTTCCAATCCTTTGGAACGCTACGCTCTTCTAGACACCTACGGTACACCGCTGCAAGAAGGGGGGCAAGTTCCTTCGCGTACTCTGTGTAAAATCGAACTGGTATCCCATCAGGACCAGCGGCCTTTCCTCTTTTGAGTGATTTTAATTGTTTGTCTATCCCTCTGTCGTCTATTTCGATATCTACCATTTTGTCAACTGTGCGACAATCTAGAGAAGGAAGCACAATGCAGTCTTCGAAACGGACAGAGCAAGAGAGGGGGAATGTTTACCCAAAATATTATTGTCCGCTGAGGTGAGTTGCAGCAGGTTCTTTATGCCGCTCACACAGTGCGGCCGCGTATTTACTTCCTTGATGGCGGGGAGCCACGATGCCGGAAGCCTATAACCGTCCCCTCTATTGAAATTAGATGAATTCTTAGAAATTTCAACCGCTTCTCGGACCTTTCTTCTATAAATGTTTGTTTCTTTAGCCAGTACATGTACGTTATTAAAATCGATGTCAGAGCCACAGTTATCGTGATGTTCCGCTACTGCCGATTTTCCACTTTGATTTAGCGGCATGTGCCGTTCGTGTCCCTAATGCGTTCTTTAACAGTTCTTCCCATTTCGCCTATATACACTTTGTCGCAGCCACATGACACTTGACAGACGCCTGCATTGTGGAGGTAATCAGGTGCATCCATTTCACGTCGGAAAAAGTCTTTTACTTTGTTTTGACTAAAGAAAGATGTCTGAATACCATTTTTCTTTAAAATTCTGTTTATGCGGGCAGTGAGCCCAAAAACGAACGGTAACCTGACTGAGTGAGAAGGCGGTTCCTCATCATTCTTATTAGCGCTATTAATATTCCGCCTAATAGCCCTGTCGATTGAATTACAATCATACCCATTTGCCTTCAATGTCCTCTATAAAAAATTCAACTCCGATTCTAAGTTGTCGTCGTCGCTGATACGGAAGGCACGTGAAGACAGAGTGTTGAGTACTGCTTGCTTCTGGGCTGGGTGGTGATGCGAATGGCATCTGAATACCTGTTTGTGTTAGTCGGCTTTCTGTACACTCTGTGACCTAGAGTGTTATCAGATCTTCTGTATACCAACAGGTCTAGGAACGTGAGACCGATCTCACTCTCAACTTCCCAGGTGAAATTTAGTTTGGGATGAATTCCATTTAAGAAATTGTGGAGCGCATGAAGTTCTTCTTCGCCGTGTGGCCATAAAACAAATGTATCGTCCACGTAGTGGAGCCAACAAGAAGGCTTCAAAGGAGCACTATTTAACGCCTGTTGCTCAAAATGTTCCGTAAAAACGTCAGCTGCAACTGGCGAAATGGGTGAACCCATAGCTAGGCCGTCAGCCTCTTCATAGAATTCACCATTGTACTTAAAATAGCTCGAGCGAAGACATAATTCAATTAAGTCACAACATTCTCTCTTATGATCTCCATTGTATCTGATGCTGGGACGTTAGTAAATAACGATGTCACATCGAAGCTAACAAGAATGTGACCCGCAGATATCCTCAGTGTGCATATAATTTCTAAAAAAATGTTTCCAATCTTTTATAAAAGTATTTGTTTTACGAACAAAATGTCTCAGTTTGCTATATAAATGACGTGCTAAAAAATAAATCGAAGAGTTAATCCTACTGACTATAAGCCTCAAAGGAACCGATTCTTTATGTATTTTCGGTAGTCCGTACATTCTATGTGAGGCAGGTATTCGAGGTGTTAGATTCTTTGTAATAGAGCTGTCCAGTCTGGAGTCTGATAACAGGTTTTTCACTTTCCGAACGATTCTGTTCGTCGGATCGCTTTTTAACTTGCGATGCACAGGATCAGCTAAAAGTTGTTCCATCTTCCTGTGATAATCCACAGCGTCCAAAACAACAGTAGCATTCCCCTTATCCGATTTTGTTACAACGATGCTCTCGTTTCTCATGAATCCAGTAAGAGATTTCCTTTCCTGCGCCGATATGTTGCTTTTCGGAGGTTTCGATTTCCGTAGAACTCTCAACACATCTTGTCTTACTTCTTCGGCCTGCACCTTCGGAAGACGAAACAAGGATGCTTCGACGGCACTTAAGATTTCTTCAACAGGTATTCTCTTCTGTGTAGTTGCGAAATTCAGACCTTCGCCCAGAACGTACATAAAATTCTTCATGTTTTGCAGTTAGCACAGTTCACTAGTTGTCGCTCGGTAGCTGACACTCATAAGGTGTACAGTGGATGGGTGGGTTGAAGAGATAAAAATGAAAATAACACAAGGGGTTATTGAAGAGACTAACGATTTAGCTGTCTCAGAAATAGACTATGTGAAGAAGGAAGACAAATCAAAGACATTAGTAGCAAGGATTGCATAAGAAATTAAACAAAACACAAAGCTGGTAAGTACAACAGGATAAATTTTAAAAGAAACAGCAGCTTAATTAAAAAGACAAATTTTGTGACTAGAAAAACAGTTACGAAGGGTTATATTTGAGCACGTCCCTCCGTAGGTGCAGGTGCGAAACATGGTCATTGGGGAATGCAGAAACGAAATTAGATGTCACATCTGCATGTGAAAGTGAGCTTATCGATCTAATTGAGGTAGTACGTTGTATTCCATTTCTTAAAAATTATGTTCTCTTAATTTCCACAAAATTATATGTAAGAGTTTACAGTCATAACAATAGTTTAAAACTTGGAAAATTTATCTTCGTTTTGTTCTCAACAAAAATTTCCCGTTCTCAGCTGGCAGCTGATTTGAGCCTGGAACTTTCATTCAGGTTTGCTTGAAATTCTGATGAAGCAGTAAAATAATTTATTTTATTTGCCTGTCCCTCTTATCTTTCTTCAGTGCGTTCGTCTTGCATTGTGGTGCTTTACCTTTGCTGTAAAATATTCGTTCTGTCTGTTGGCTGCTTCATCTGCATCCGCTACATCTCAAACCAAAGATGACATCAAGCCAATTTTATATCTTTTTCTACATCACTAAATAAATCATTCATCCACTCTTTCAATAGCACTTTAGCAATTCTCATAGTTCACCCAATTAAAAGGCAGCGAATTGGAAGAATGATAACATTCTTGCAACATTTCCACAAGCGATGGAAGAAAACCATTAGCACACGGGAGACTATACGAAACTGACAGGATAAGAAGTGATGTGTTGAAACATATGTTCAGGTGTGGTTAAATCTAAATCTGAGGAATGTATACATAACAGCACAATATCCGACATTTGAAACGTGAAGATGATGGCAGAGAAGAAGGCTATAAGGAGAGATTGACGCGTTATTTCTCTTGTAGTCATCTATCGAAATTTTCACTAATAAGCTATTTATAAAATTGGGCTTTAGTTGGGGTAGAAAACGTTACGCGATCGATGAGGAAAATAATTATGTGAACCAGCAATAAATATGATATCGTTCGTTTGTTGTTTCTATAGGTTTCTAAAACATTTGGACCATGTTTCAACAAAATCGGTCCCGATGTTAGTATAGAAATGCAGGATACAATCTACGTATAAAATTTATCAAAGAATATCAAAAGTAAGGTTATTTATTAAGATAATACTATTTATAACAATAGAGCACAAAATAAACCGCAATACGACAAATATGTTGTATAATCAGTAAGGTGAAAGATACACTGACTTGACCACCAATTAAATTATTGAACCAGTTGACAATTGGTGTACTTATTGGAAATCAAAACTATTATCAGATTATATAGAAATAAATGAACATGAGAAAAAGAGACTTAGATGTAATTTGTAAATTAAGTGATGTGTTTAAACGTAAATTCACAATGAAACGGGAACAGTACCACTGTGTAGTACCTTGTCTACCACATTGCTCTCAGATACATACACCATCCACCCGAGAAGTTCCAAGACTAATTTTAGCTGCTCTAACTGGCTGGCTCTGAGCACTAAGGGACTCAACATCTCAGGTCATCAGTCTCCTACACTTAGAACTACTTAAACCTAGGGACATCACACAAATCCATGCCCGAGGCAGGATTCGAACCTGTGACCGTAGCAGGTGCGCGGTTCCGGACTGGAGCGCCTAGAACCACTCGGCCACGGTGGCCGGCAGCTGCTCTAACTAACTGCTGTAAATAACATACATATACTCGATAAGTCTGCTGCGAGCAAACAGTGCTATGTAGTGGATCTGCAGATGTTGTATTTCAACGTTATTGTGTCAGAGATGACATGTGGGCAACATGCGAAAGTCGAGTGTTCAAGAAATGTTCCAGAATGTTTTGAAGAAGAGAAAACTGTGTGCAAAGTTTGTCCCTCACACCTTGACCCTCGAACAAAAACAACGACGCGTTGAATGAAACGCTAAACGCGGGGTATTATTTTCTGGAAAAGTCATCACGGGTGACAAGATATTGTCTTATCAAAGCAAACCTACCTCAAAACGACAAAGAGTAGAAGTTCACATGAAGGGTAGACGATTTGATGAAGTAACCGACATTCCCCTCTTCTTATAAGTGTAATCCACATGTCCCTTTCTTCGTCTACTCTGAGGAGAACTCCCTCATTCCTCATTTTCTACATCCTTCTACATCACCACAAATTAAACGCTTCGATCCTCTTCTATTTCAGTTTTCCCACTGTCCATAATTCACTTGCAAACAATGCTGCGATCTGGATGTAAATTCTACATCTACATCTACATCCATAATTCTCAAGCCATCTGACGGCGAGTGGCGGAGGGTACTTTGAGTACCTTTATCGGTTCTCCAGTCACGTATTGTTCGTGGAAAGAAAGATTGTCGGTATGCCTCTGTGTGGGCTCTAATCTCTCTGATTTTATCCTCATGGTCTCTTCGCGAGATATACGTAGGAGGGAGCAATATACTGCTTGACTCCTCGAAACTTCAACAAAAGTCTGTACCTAGCTACTGAGCGTCTCTCTTGCAGAGTCTTACGCTGGAGTTTATCTATCTTCTCCGTAACGCTTTCGCGATTACTAAATGATCCTGTAACGAAGCGCGCTGCTCTCCGTTGGACTTCTCTGTCTCTCCCATTAACCTTATCTGGTACGGATCCCACACCGGTGAGCAGTTATATGATCATTGCATTTTAAATCACTCCTAATGCCCACTCCCAGATAATTTACGGAATTAACTGCTTCCAGTTGTTGACCTGCTATATTGTAGCTAAAATGATGAAGGATCTTTCTTTCTGTGTATTCGCAGCACATTACACTTGTCTACATTGAGATTCAATTGGAATTCCCTGCACGATGCGTCAATTCGCTGCAGATCCTCCTGCATTTCACTAAAATTTTCCATTGTTACACCCGCTCTATACACTACAGCATCATCCGCAAAAAGCCTCGGTGAGCTTCCGATGTTATCCACAAGGTCATTCATATATATTGTGAATAGCAACGGTCCTACGACACTCCCCTGCGGCGCACATGAAATCACTCTTACTTCGGAAGACTTCTCTCGACTGAGAATGACATGCTGCTTTCTGTTATCTATGAACTCTTCAATCCAATCACACAATTGGTCTGATAGCCCTTGTGCTCTTACTTTGTTCATTAAACAACTGTATGGAACTGTGTCAAACGCCTTGCGGAAGTCAAGAAACACGGCATCTACCTGGGAACCCGTGTCTATGGCCCTGTGAATCTCGTGGACGAATAGCGCGAGCTGCGTTTCACACGATCGTCTTTTTCGAAACCGATGCTGATTCCTACAGAGTAGATTGCTAGTCTCCAGAAAAGTTATTATACTCGAACATAACACGTGTTCCAAAATTCCACAACTGATCGACGTTAGAGACATAGTTCTGCACATATGTTCGACGTCCCTGTGCCCTTTTCCAATCATTTGGAACGGTACTCTCTTCTAGAGACATGCGGTTCCTTCGCGTACTCTGTGTAAAATCGAACTGGTGTCCCATTTCGTCATCTGTGCGACAATCTAGAGAAGGAACTACAGTGCAGTCTTCCTCTGTGAAACAGCTTTGGAAAAAAATAATCATTTAGTATTTCGGCCTTTAGTCTGTCATCCTCTGTTTTAGTACCATTATGGTCACAGTGTGTCTGGAACATATTGTTTTGATGCACCTACCGCTTTGACATAAGACCAGAATTTCTTAGGATTTTCTGCCAAGTCAGTACATAGAACTTTACTTTCGAATTCGTTGACCGCCTCTAGCATTGCCCTCCTCACACTAAATTTCGCTTCGTGTAATTTTTGTTTGTCTGCAAGGCTTTGGCTATGTTTATTTTTGCTGTGAAGTTCCCTTTGCTTCCGTAGCACTTTTCTAACTCGGTTGTTGTTTCACGGTGGCTCTTTTCCATTTCTTACGATCTTGCTTGGCACATACTCTTCTAACGCATATTGTACGATGGTTTTGAACTTTGTCCACTGATCGTCAACACTATCTGTACTTGAGATAAGACTTTTGTGTTGAGCCGTCAAGTACTCAGAAATTTGCTTTTTTGGCACTTTTGCTTAACAGAAAAATCTTCCTACCTTTATTAATATTTGTATTTACGTCTGACATCATCTTTGCAGTAACGGCTTTATGGTCGCTGATTCCCTCTTCTGCGTTAACTGTTTCAGTTAGTTTGGGTCAGTTTGTCACCAGAAGGTCTAATATGTTATCGCCACGAGTCGGTTCTCTGTTTAACTGCTCAAGGTAGTTTCCAGATAATGCACTTAAAAAATTTCCCTGGATTCTTTGTCCCTGCCACCCGTTATAAGCGTTTGAGTCTCGCAGTCTATATCTGGTAAATTAAAATCTCCACCCAGAACTATAACATGGTAGGGAAATCAACTCGAAATAGTTTCCAAATTTTCCTTCAAGTGCTCTGCCACAACAGCTGCTGAGCCAGGGGGCCTATGCAGACATCCAATTACCATGTTTGAACCTGCTTTAACCGTGACCTTCACCCAAATTATTTCACATTTCGGATCTCCGTCAATTTCCTTCGATACCAATGCACTTTTTATCGCTATAAACACGCCTAACTCTTCACTGTCCAGCTTGTCTCTGCGGTGTACAATCCAATCTGAGTTTCGAGTTTCGTTACTGTTTACATCTAGTTTCAGCCAACTTTCCGTTCCTAGTACTATGTGGGCGTTGTGACCGTTTATTAACGAGAACAGGTCTGGGACCTTTCTATAGACACTCCTGCAGTTTACTACTACCTCATTAATATTGTTATTCCCTATTGCGTTTTGCCTACTACTACCTTGTCGAGTCACAGGAGGCGTCTTGTCGGCCCTAGGGAGGGAATTCTCTAACCTAAAAAACCCCCATGTGCACTCCACACGTACTCCGCTATCCTTGTAGCCGCTTCCGGCGAGTAGTGCACGCCTGACCTATTCAGGGGGACCCTACGTTTCTCCACCCGGTAGCGGAGATCGAGAAATTTACACCCCAGATCTCCGCAGAATCGTCTGAGCCTCTGGTTTAAGCCTTCCACTCGGCTTCAAACCAGAGGACCGTGATCGGTTCTGGGGACAATACTACATACAAATAGTTAGCTTAGATTCCACCCCGCGAGCGAGATTTTACGTCTTCACCAACTCACCCAACCGCCTGTATGAAATGAGGATGACCTCTGAACCCAGACGGCAGGAGTCATTGGTGCCGACATGAGCAACGATTTACAGTCGGGTGCACCCAGTGCACTCTATCGCCTACGGCAGGGCCTCCTCCACATCTCGGATGAGAGCCCCAGGCAAGCAGACAGAGTGAACACTGGCCTTCTTCCCCGACCTTTCCGCTATTCCACAAGAGGCTCCATCACCCGCCGAACATTGGAGCTCCCGATCACTAATAAACCACTCCCCCGTGTGCTTGCTCGGACCTTGCTGAAGGAGAGGCCACATGTCCACTCACAGGCAGAGCGGGCGATGCCACACGGCCAGCCTCCACATTTACCCTCCGCCTCGTGCGCCGCGAACGCCGCTGAACCCGCCACTCCCCTTGGGGAGAGGGTGGCCCAAGCGCGCCCGGTGCCCGCGAATATGTCTCGACAGCAGGGACAGTGGGTGAAGCATGTAACACCTGGGGTGTACCATGCGACGCACCAGACTCCCCTCTGCCGCTACACTCCGAGGCATCAGCCTGAAGACGGCTGACCGCGGCCATCAACACGTTCAGCTGTTCCCGAACAGTGGCCAGCTCCTCCTGCGTCCGTGCACAGCAGTCACACATCCTATCCATCCTAAGAGAGTTAATCAACTTTTAACTAGACTGCTAATTCACTAAAGGAGGCTTATAGCTGACTAAACTGTGGTTAGTAGACACTTCTTGTTGGAAACAATTAAAATAAACACTACCTGTATTCAAAACAAACACGAAATCTATGGAACACTGTTATTAGTACTCGAAAATTAAAGCTTCCTAAAAGCAAAAACACACGGAAAAAGAAGTGACAAGTAAGAACAACACAGTTAATACTTAAATTTACGTAGTTTGCTGCGTAGCAGATGTGAAACAGACGTAAGTTACGACGACAGTCCACTCTGAGATTTTTCCCCTCCACATTAAGTCCGATGTTTCATTTTAGTAGATTTCTTTTGGCCTGGAACGCCCTATTCGTTCTTGCTTTATTGTTTTTGTGTTCTCCTTGCTTCGTCTGTCATGTTTTATTTTGCTTCCGCGGTAACAGAACTGCTTCTCTTCATCTGCGCTGTAGTCACCAATTTTTTAGCTGATCTATTCCTGCTACTCTTCATCACTCTCGTCTTGCTTCTCTCCATCTCTATGCTCTATCCATCGTTTCTGCGACTACTACAAAATTGAAATGTAGGTGTTGATTATTTTTAGTTAAGTGAAATGTTGTTATATTGCCTTCTGGTAGAAAAGGACACGAGTGGCTATCTAATGCAAAATAAGTAGACAGCGTTAGAAAACCAACAGGACAATTTACTACATGTAAAGCTGAAGATCGTAGTATGTAGGGATGCTTGTAAGGTTCCTTTTCTGGAGCGATGGATGTCAAATAATAATCTGACGGCGATGAACTAAATGGACGCAACGTCGGAGATGCTGTGTCCCATCGCTCGTGCGCCGACTGTTAACGCCACGTCGAAACTCACTTAAGTCTTGATAACATGTCATTTTAACAGCACTAACCGATCTAACATCTGCGCCAGACACTTGTTGTCGTATATAGGTGTTGCTGACCGCAGTGCAATCTTCTGTCTGATTACATATCTCTGTATTTCAAAAAATGGCTCTGAGCACTATGCGACTTAACTGCTGAGGTCATTAGTCGCCTAGAACTTAGAACTAATTAAACCTAACTAACCTAAGGACATCACACACATCCATGCCCGAGGCAGGATTCGAACCTGCGACCGTAGCGTATCTCTGTATTTGAATATGCATGCCCGTAGCAGTTTCTTTGGCGCTTCAGTTTAGCAGTCACATTACAGACAGTGTATGATGCATTGTATAATGGACTTCTTCCATTTTTGCTAGTCTCCATCGACACCATCCTCTCTCAAAAACCATTCAACTGCCAAGATCGCATACAATATTTTTTAATTAAGGCAACTGGTTTCAACAGATCATGCTGTCATCTACAGGTTTCAAAATCTTTTGTTGTAAAGCATATTCATTTTACCATGACTTCGCATACAAGCTGTCACGTGGATAATCATCTTGTGCAAAAGGTCAGCGTAAAATGAAATTGTTTTCAACATTAGATTTTAGGACCTAATTATGACAGCACAGTCAGTTGAAACCAGTTGTCTTACATTAAAAAATTTAAAAATGTGATGTTGGGTGTTGAATGGTTTTGGACAATTAAACAGATCGTTCTTCAGTTTTCTCAAAATGAGAAAATTCAGTCGACTTCACCTCTTATTGCAGAGAAAATCACCAATAAGGACACCGACTGCAGCCATAACTGTATGAAATCTGAGAACTGCGCGTACTAAGGATGGACAAGTAAATGACCTCAGCAGAAATGGCTAGACGTCAGCGACTAGATTATGAAGATTGCTGACTTCCATCCAGGAGTCTCAACAGACTTAGGAAAGTGCGTTCCGAGATGTGAAGAAACCGAACTTCCTAAAACGAGAAAGCATTGGGCTGGAGGACATAAATGCCATTTCGTCCTTTTCTGGTAGAAAACAAATTCTGGGGTTAGTTAGTTCCAATACGATTATCTGTTGAAGTTTGGCCTCCGCTCCGCAGGCTTTAACGTATAGAGGTAGTGTAGCAGGCTTAATATCTTTAACTTGGAGGTACGCTGCCCTTCACCGTAGTATCAGGTATCACAGGGATATTGTGGAGACGAAGCCCTCTTGCTTTGTATGCCACGAGCATCGCGGAGATGTCCGAAGCAGGAGCAGTGGGTGGCGTAACGCAATACCTCAAGCTAATTGGGAGACTTAGTTACTGTCGGGAACAAGGCGGAGACCGCTGTTAATGGTCGCAACAGAATCTGTGCGCTCGTCGGGACACTATCGCTTTCGTCGAGCAGTGAAGATATCAGGAGCAGGATGAAAGCTGAGAAAGGAAAGTGAGGCGTCACTGAATGTGGCGTAGTTCCTTGTTAAGCGTTACTGTTACTAATTACTGCCGTGTCGAAGACTGTCACCATAGTAACTCAAGAGGATGCCAGCGCCCCTTTACAGAAAATTTATATCACGTCCGTCTTCCTCCCTGGCTCAAAAACTTAGAGAACAGTATTTTCTTGTAGTCGTAAGTTGGTTTCGGGACACTTGCTAGTTAGCTGTTCAGGGAGTAGAGACGTTAACTGCCGTGTTCCTGTCAATTGATGGACGTGTCGGATCTTTCTCGTTAATTTCATTACATGTACGACACTAAATGGAGAAAGTAAGGTAGTGACTTTCGAAATCAACGTAACATCATCCTGAAGCGTCTTATACCATGTTTATGTTCATAGTATGTTTGCGGATTCTGGTAAGACGAAAGTTATTGCAAGTATTAAAAGTTGTCAACTATCCTATATGATTATTGATTTTGTCCGTGCAATAATTTCAGGACGCTTGCTTTGGCGTGATGGATGTGTCATTAATCCTAGTGAGAAGCTTCGCCACAGTATGGGTGGTTGGTGTGTTATTTACATTTTTTTGCTTACGTAAATTAATGCCAAAATTAAGCACTCCCTCAGGCAAGGTTTAAGCATTAGATACGTAAGTGAATTTTAGAAGGACAAATATGTAGAAAGTTACGTAAGACCAGACCTGACCAACTTAAATGAAACATTTCGTTTTAGTTTGTTGCCTGTTCGTGAAAAGATCAGATTTTTGTGTGAACCTAACTATATAGATTTTCTGTTGGTTTCTAATGCGGATTAAGCTACTGACAGGTTAGGTCCAACTGTTCTTTGCTTTACCCTCGTCCAACTCAATGTACCGTCTCTATTCGACCCGCTATTGAGATGTTCCTTGCTTCAGCTTTTCCGGTGACTTATTTGTTGATTCAGTTTTACCTTGCGGCTTTTCTCCCTGGATTTACCGTTTTTACCTTTTTGTACATCTCACACCTTAGTGATGTGAAAAATTAACTCGAATACTAGTCGTTCAGACGTGTAGAAGATTTACCACATAAATTATACACTGAGTTGACGAAAGTAATGAGGTATCTCCTAAGTTCATTTCGGACCCCCTTTTGTCCTCCGTAGTGCAGCAGCTCGTCGTGGCATGGACTTAAGAAATCGTTGTAAGTCTCCCGCACAAATATCGAACCATGCTGTCTATGTTGTTGTTAAACCATGCTGACTCTATAGCTGTCGGTAATTGCAAGGTGTTTCCGGTGGAAGACTTTGCGGACGACCTGACCTCTCGATTACGCCACATAAGCGTGCGAGGGGATTTATGTCGGGCAATTTGTGTGGTCAGATTATTCTCCCGAATTATCCAGAGTGTTCTTGAAAACAGTCGCGAGCGATTGTGCCCTGGTGACATGGCGCATTGTCATCCATAAAAATGCCACGGTTGATTGGGAACATGAAGTCCATTACTGGCTGCAAATGGTCTCCATGTAGCAGAACATAACCATTTCCAGTTAATGATCGGTTCAGTTGGACCAAAGGACCCAATCCATTTCATGTAAAAACGGCCCACTCCATTATGGAGCCATCACCACAATTTGAATTCATGGCTTCGTGTGGTCTGCGCCACGCTTGAACCCTACCATCAACTCTTACCAACCGAAATCGGTACTCATCTGACCAGACCAGGGTTTTACAGTCGTCCAGGGTACGACCCATGTGGTCACGAGCCCAGGAGAGGCACTGCGGATAATGTCGTGCTGTTAGCAAAGGCACTCGTGCCGGTCTTATGCTGCCATAGCCCATTAACAACATATTTCGTCGCAATATCCTAGGGGATACGTTCGTCGTACGTTCGACATTGTTTTCTGTGCTTATTTCGCACAGTGTTGTTTATCTATTAACTCTGTGCAAACGCGTTGCCTTCGATCGTTAAAGGAAGGTCGTCATCAACTGCGTTGTCCTTGGTGAGTGGTAAGGCCTTAAATTCTTGGTAGATTTTTGATTCTGTGGATCTCGGAATACTGAATTTCCTAACGATTTACAAAACGGAATGTCGCATGTGTCTAGCTCAAATTGTCGCTCCGCGTTCAAAGTCTGTTAATTACCGTCGTGCGGCCATAATCATTTCGGAAACCTATACACATGAATCATCTGGGTTCAAATGACAGTTCTGCTAATGCGCTGCTCTTTTATTCCTTATGCACGCTATACTACTGCCGTCTGCATATGTACAAATCGCTATCCCACGACTTTTGCCACCTCAGTGAACACGATTCGAGGAGATGGTTAATTTATTGTATAGTCCAGCCACAGCAGTCGTGTGAGTGTGAACTGTGCTTGTGTGAATGTGTTCGTATTTTTTAATTCACAAGAAAGACTTTTCACCGAAGCTAAGACCTATAGCAGTGTTATAGTTATGCCTGATCTGCGACTCTGTTTCTCCCCTATATAGTGACTAGCAATCCATCCTTTTCGTGATATTGTTGTTACTGTACAATTAGACATTTCAGATAAGAATGTACTGAGGACAGGAGATCACTTTGAAACTGTTCTTGACTGGCTTCTTTAACATGTAACGTAAGCCTCTATACGACATCGGCCGAAAACAGGAAAGAATCCATGGCTGGTGTGTTTCTATTTTGTACTTGGGGCCTCAGCTCGCAGTTAATGAAAAACACTGTTGTGTTAAGGAGAATCTGGAGGGAATACAATTTTGTAAAACTTCATGCTGTATTGATTCAGACAGCCTGATGACGTTCATATGGGCACGTCCTTTGGCTATATAAATTAAATATACCTATGCAGCGAATTAGTAGAATACTGTGTGGTATTTTTTTTATGAAAGCTTATTTCGGCATGCCCGTGGTTGTTAGAAGTTATATTGTTTCAATAACATTCTAAAGTTGTTCAATGAGTTGACATTGCACTTACATTATAATATGTTTTTTTATTATTTTGACGGTCGTAGAAATTCGGGTATAGCAGCTGGTTACTTAGTGAGACACATTTGTGTTATTACCTTTATTTATGTTATCTTTGAGTGAACTAGTGTCCAACTTGAATTTCTACTACTGTCAAAATAATGAAAAACGTTTTATAATGTAAGTGCAACGTTCAATACTGAACAACTTTAGAACATTCCTGAAATAATATGACATCCAACAATCACGGACAGCAGTAACTGTTAACTCAAAGTACACATTTGTTCGCCTGCAACGTTAGGAGATGTAGTGGTAAAGGCAATATAAGCGAAATAAGCATATATACAAAAATAAAACATTAAATATCATTCTGGTGATTATCTACATAATGGCCTACTGTGATTTGATATATGCTGCAGGTACTCCAATAAAGAAGAAAATATACATATTTACCATGAACTGTGATATAAAACATGACGTGCGCTGCCCATAAGGCAGGTCCATCGTTGCAAGCAGGGCGTTCTCCAGCCTGCCGGGTTTCCCGCCGTCCTTTTCGTATCTGGGTATGAAGTGTTTATCTTGGCGTCGTCAGTTTGTTGGTATATCATTTTTCCTCTGGTCCTCTTTCTAATCAACATTCACATAGGGCATCCCATACGATACAGTCTCTTCTCATCCAGTGCCTAAACCAATTTAGATCGCTCCTCTTAATTGTTTCCAGTATACGTCTTTTCTCATTTATCCTGTGTAACACAACCCCATTCCTTTTTTATTTCTCCGATTCAAATTTTCTATTCTTCTCCGAACATCCATCTCAAAATTTGCCAGGCAATTCCTGTCTCTCCGTCGCAATGTTTATGTTTCTCCAGCGAAGAGGACAATACTCTATACAAATTACTTCACTAATTTTTAACTTAACTGTTAATTTAATAGACTACAGAAAATAATACTCCTTGAGTAAGAGATTTCTTTTGCAATATCTACCCTAGTTGTTATATCTTATTGCATGTCATGTTACCGGTTATTTTTCATGCTAAATACCTGAGGGTATCAATTTTTTCCACTGTTTTAAACCGAAGGTAATTCAAATCACCTACCGAGTTATCAAATAAACATAAAGTGCGGAATTTCTTTTCGCCTCTGTGCAAAATTGAAGCTATTTTCACTGACGTAGCTGATCTTTTCCTGCGTCAGGCTACTTCCTTCTTCACTAAATCTGTTTCACTATACTTTTTAATATTCCTGATATTGGCGTTACTCACTACAGTAACCAACTGCCGCTACACTACATTTTAACCAACGTAAGTGGGCTGTTGTTTTTCAAAACGCCAATAAAAACCGTTACCACCCTTCTCATATCCATCTAATCGATAACAGCATACACTGATACTGCACAGCCTCACACTTCCAATATAAACCACACAGGTAAGGACATACCTTCTCACTTTAAAGCCAGATGACAACTAATAAATGCAGATTAGTAATAACACACTATCATTCCTAATTCATGTGATGGTACAGGGAGCCCCAGGAGGAATGAACAATATTTAGGGACATGGGAAGAACAATCATGTGGATGACCTCACACTTTTCGTTTTTTAGGGTCAACTGCCAATTTTCACACGATTCAGAAATTTTTTTATAAATCGTTTTGCAGTTTGTTTTCATCTTCTGATGACTTTATTAGTCGATAAACGACAACGTCATCTGCAAACAACCGAAGACGGCTGCTTAGATTGTCTTTCAAATCGTTTATATAGATAAGGAACAGCAAAGGGCCTATAACACTACCTTGGGGAGCGAGAAATCACTTCTGTTTTATTCTATGACTTTCCGTCAGTTACCTCTCTGACAGGAAATCACAAATCCACTCACATAACTGACGACGATATTCCATAAGCACGCAATTTCAATACGAGCCGCTTGGGTGGTACAGTGTCAAAACCTTTCGGAAATCCAGACATACGGAATCGATCTGAAATCCCTTGTCAATAACACTCAACACTTCATGTGAATAAAGAACTAGTTGTGTTTCACAGGGACAATGTTTTCTAAACCCATGTTGACTGTGCCAATAGACGTTTTGTTCAAATGTGTGTGAAATCTTATGGGACTTAACTGCTAAGGTCATCAGTCCCTAGGCTTACACACTACTTAATCTAAATTATTCTAAGGACAAACACACACACCCATGCCCGAGGGAGGACTCGAACCTCCGCCGGGACCAGCCGCACAGTCCATGACTGCAGAGCCTCAGACCGCTCGGCTAATCCGGCGCGGCAATAGACGTTTTCTTCGAGGTGATTCATTGTGTTCGAACACAGTAGATGTTCTAAAATCCTTTTGCATATCGACGATAATGATATGGGCCTGTAATTTAGTGGATTACTCCTACTACCTTCCTTGAATATTGGTGTGACCTGTGCAACTTTCCAGTCTTTGAGTACGGATCTTTTGTCGAGCGAACGGTTGTATATGATTGTTAAGTATGGAGCTAATGCATCAGCATACTCCGAAAGGAACCCTGATCCCGGCGGAGGTTCGAGTCCTCCCTCAGGCATCGGTGTGTGTGTTTGGCCTTAGGATAATTTATGTTAAGTAGTGTGTAACCTTAGAGACTGATGACCTTAGCAGTTAAGTCTCATAAGATTTGTACATTTTTTTCCGAAAGGAACCTAATTGGTATACAGTCTAGACCAGAAGACTTTCTTTTATTAAGTGATTTTATGCTTCACTGCTCCGAGGATATTTACATCCCAGACTTCCCCGAACTAAATAAACAAAAGTCTTACTGTCTTAAGGCTGGAGATCGAGTTGGCCAGTCAACTGTACAACCACGGACGTTCCAGAGGTTGGGGGTAAATGCGGCTGATATCTTCCCTAACACTTCTGGTAAAAACTGAAGGGGCTCGGTCATGCTGGAAGTACACTGCAGTTTGTATACCAAAGGAACGTCATCAAGATGTTCAGCAAAAGCGTTTCCCACAAAATTCAAGCGATTCTGTTCCGTCATCGCTCTTTACCAATCATGCCACACCAAACATTGATCAAAAAACGAACTTGGAAATTGGTACCCACTGTAGCGAGTGGATTTTCCTGCGTCCGTCGATGATTATTACGCGTGCTGTTGATCCCGTTCCACGTAAACGTGGCTTCAACAATGCAGACTACTGATCGGACCAAATTTCGATTGTCATTTAACCACTGTCGAAATTAAAGTCGTATGGCATTGTCGCTAAAGTAAGAATTGTGCACACGTTCTTTGTGAGATGGATGCACTTTTTCAGCATGACATGTTCGTCATAAAAGTGTTCGTGGGACACTGATACGTGGTGTGCTGTTAATGGGACCACTTCAATGTGTTGCTATTCCTTCATAGGTTGTTACACTACGTACACTTCCAGGCGAAAAATGGGAGCTTGGAAGAGAAAGTGTTTCACGCAGTGCTCTGAATACTCAAGTAAACACTCTAGGATAAGAAATTCGGCGTGTCGGAAAGACCCGACGGTATTCTCCGACAACAGCAGTAAGCATTACTGCCGCAGAAGCCGTGAATATTCACCATATCTGCATATTTCGCTTGAGTGTCGCATTATGATCAGCGGCTATACAAACACAGTTAACCGATGCTTCACTCTGATACACTCTCTGTCGCTCGCAGCGTAGTCCTACTGTCAGCACTCTTCCAATTGCTGGTCGGATCAGTGTCCTACGAACATGCCTATGTAGAACATTGCTAACTGAAAACATGTAACCATTCCACACACAACGTGTCCCCAATCTTTACATTAGTGACGGCACCATATGAATTTTGCCAGTGGTCAAATGACATTTGGCATTTGCTTCCGTTAATAGTATTCACTGATGAACGCACGTTTACTTGGAACTGGATCAAGAACGTACATAATGATTATCGATGGTGGCAGGAAAATCCATACGTCACAGTCGAAACCAGTTTCCAAGCTCGTTTCTAGATCAGTATTTGATGAGCACGATCGGTAACACGCTGATAGTTTCAGCCCTTTCGTAAGAGCGAATGGCGGGACAGAATCACTAGCATATTTTGGAATATGGGCTTTTTAGACATCTTGTGGCCGCTCCTTTGGCCACCCAAACTGCATTGTATTTCCTGCATTACGGAGCTTCTACTCATTTTGCCAGACATCTAAGTGTATATTAATCAACCGCTCTTACCCTAATCACTGGATTGGTCGTTATAGTGCAATTAACTCGCCACCAAGATAGCCAGACCTTATGACATTATATTTTTGTTTACAGATTTGGGCGAGGTCTGGAACGTACAAACGAAATATATATGCGCTGGATGAAATCCTTGTTCGCACGATCGACAAGTGCGCGTTCAACGGACCTGTATCATTCGGAATAGGGCTAACGTCTATATTAATTAATTTGCTTCATCTTTGCGTTCCTATGACATCCCTGTATATGAATCTTGGGTGTGGCGAACTGATAGTGTGGTGAACGGTACATACTGACTGCGAGAATAGGACGTTACATGCTAAGAACGCATCTCTGTGTCTTAAGATTTTTTTTTAGAGACTCTTTGTGAAGAAAATGCAGAGACCTCTCGTGTGAGAGGAGGAGAGAGATTGTGTTGTTATGAGACGCCATTACGGTGTATACCAAATGTTCAAATAGTTTTTTGCACAAAAATCTAATAAATAACACAAGTATTCAAGGTGTCTATACCTCCATACCGAAATTATTTAATTAAAACGAGACAGACATTACGAGACGTAGATCGCTCAGAGCTGAAGTTTGGAACGATAGTGCGAACTTGCACTTTCCAGGTTTTCAGGAGATTAAAAACAAAAGGAAAATTTTGGTAAGGTCTTACGGGATCAAACTGCTGAGGTCATCGGGACCTAAGCTTACACACCATTTAATCTGACTTACGCTAAGGATGACGCACACACCAATGTCCGACAGAGCATTCGAATCTCCTGTATTGCACATATTTCATGCTCTATCCTATGTTCAACAAATCCTCCAATTGCTCTCTTAGATTCATCACTACTCGATATCTCCTGTATTGCACATATTTCATGCCTCTATCCTATGCTCAACAAATCCTCCAATTGCTCTCTTAGATTCATCACTACTCGATATCTCCTGTATTGCACATATTTCATGCCTCTATCCTATGTTCAACAAATCCTCCAATTGCTCTCTTAGATTCATCACTACTCGATATCTCCTGTATTGCACATATTTCATGCCTCTATCCTATGTTCAACAAATCCTCCAATTGCTCTCTTAGATTCATCACTACTCGATATTTTCAAAGAATCCTCATTAAAACTCACGTAATTGAAGAGGTTAAAGGGCTGAACATATACAAAACTTATGTATTTAATCTGACTTCCGCTAAGGATGACGCACACACCAATGTCCGACAGAGCATTCGAATCTCCTGTATTGCACATATTTCATGCCTCTATCCTATGTTCAACAAATCCTCCAATTGCTCTCTTAGATTCATCACTACTCGATATCTCTTGTATTGCACATATTTCATGCCTCTATCCTATGTTCAACAAATTCTCCAATTGCTCTCTTAGATTCATCACTACTCGATATTTTCAAAGAATCCTCATTAAAACTCACGTAATTGAAGAGGTTAAAGGGCTGAACATATACAAAACTTGTGTAGTACTTGGCTGCGAGAGAAATTACACTGACAGTGTTTTATACTGAACTTCGACTAGCTACCGTTAACCTAAGCCTAGTTTCATAGTTCTGCACTCCCATTTAATTTACTTTTATTAGTGCATTTCCTACTGTGTATAAATAATTTTATGTTTAGTTCATTCATTTTTCCAGACAGATTTTTGTGGTCATCACGTCATTTGGACCTCTAGTAAATATGCTTTTGTTACTGATTTCCGACTGTTGTCAAAGATGTGTCTCTGAGAAGCACATACTTCCGGCAACAAGACAAGACCGATCAGACACGTCAGCAGTTGCTGATGTGGCTGGCTAAACTGCCTTTTCTTGCTGGCGAATGACAACGCCTACTCTTCCAAATTTAATATTGTTTAGTTGAAAATTAACACACTGATAACTCCACCAGATGACAGTTGGATTCATTTGAAATATCTTGAATAATTCAGGGAATGCTTCTACATGTGTTTTCAGTGCGATATTTGTTTAAAGCGTAATCTTTATCTTCTAACAATGAGGACTTCCTCAATTATTATATTTGCTCAAGCGAAATGCTCGTATATTAAAATCTTCACTTTCAACAACACAACACTACTACATCTTTACAAATGAAACAATTATAACTTCTTTGTAAACGCTGTCCGTTCAGATAAATTTAATTTTTCCCACCAAAATACAACCCATGCGCCTTTTTACAATTCGTAAACACTACTTCTTGAATGAGCTTGCCGTTAACCTCTTTTATCACTTCTTTCTTCCCACACCTCAATAAGAGTGCAAATGTTTGATTATATCTTCGAAATTTGAAGCAGCTACTGACTACCATTAAAAATTCTCAAAACTTTCCTGTTCTCTTCTTCTTGAAATATTATTATGCCACAAATTAACTCGTCTTCTTTTAACAATGTAGATCCGCCCCTCTTCTTTCTTGATTCACTTCCTCGGTTTCTGAATATTTTATTTACGTAATGTCCGATTAAAAACTAAGCGACTCATTCTACTACGACGCCACTACTGTACCTCAGACAACACATTGGCAATTTATCAAAAGAGCTTCATTTTAACTCCTTTTCGTTACAGTACTTCCACATTCTTCTCTGCCCATCACAGTCTAGGTGCAAAATACTTCTTCTTTCCCACATTACATGGCCGTTCCCGCACTAACAAACTCCCCTTATCCTCACTCCTTTACTGTCAACTCTCACTCCCTAATGCCTCATTATTTTGACTTAATGGGCATAGTATTGACGGCACGTACCGGTTCTGCATGATTTTCATTTTATAATTTTAAAAGGAAAGTGTAATTTACAATTAAATCTTACATTAATTTAACATTGCTAAAGAAATGTCTGTAGTAACTTTTCAAAGGATATAAACACGATTGACAAAACAGAGACTTCCGTCAAATTAACACAAATAAATTGCATAAGCCAAAAATCGCCGTTACATATTTTCACCTTTACTTTCTTTCTTGCTTTGTAAAAGTAGTCACTTTACTCTCCAAACCAGCCAACCAACTTTTTCACATTTATCTTCATTCCATGTACCCCACAGTTTGTTTTTCGATTGTCTTGTCACATGGCCGACGAAACGGAGAGGACGGAAGAAGCAGACGAGCAGAGGTAAAGATAGGAAAAAAAAAATGGTTCAAATGGTATCGATACTTACTGGGTACTTGAAGGCATCTGGCTCTGTATCAGAGCTCGAAGAAAAAGCTATTTTTTGTGTAAATATATCTTTACATATTTGTTCCTCTTGTTAGTTTTCTGATGATGTAAAAGGTTTAGAGTTTTACATGATATCAAATATTTTAGGGCTGCACTTTACACAGAAACAGAGGTTTTTGTCTTTAAAGCTATAATCTCGAAAATACGTTATGTATTATTGCTGAACAGTATTCATTGTTTTATTCTTGACTCTCAGTTCCTGTATGATTGCGATATAATCTGGAACGTACGCATATAGTGTAGATATGTGATTGAAAGAGTCGTTCCTGAATTCGCATTGTGATATACTGATGTCGTCACTCCTGTCCCGTTAAAGACAACATAATCACTGCAAAGATACGTGCTGTAAGGATGATATCTAGTGTATATAATCGGAC
Organism: Schistocerca gregaria; assembly: GCF_023897955.1. Classification (NCBI taxonomy): domain Eukaryota; kingdom Metazoa; phylum Arthropoda; class Insecta; order Orthoptera; family Acrididae; genus Schistocerca; species Schistocerca gregaria. The sequence goes on from NC_064920.1 coordinate 1,054,027,148, forward strand.
TCACTGTAGGCAGCTGTTTAAAAAACCAGGCATACAAACCAGTATTTCAATACATTTGCCATTTCATTAAGTTTGTTGTGCATTAACACTCACAGACAGTAAAAATAGTTAGAAAAATAAATTTAAATCATTTCCTTTTGACGTCTCCACTTCATAGTCGACAGAAAACTTTTCGTGTGTTCCCATTAAAGTGATTAAATTTTATTGTACAGCATGATTCAAGTACATTTATAGATTCAGAGAAAGTGTTTGACGGTAACGACTGGAACGCATTATTTAAAATTCTAAAGGGACGACGGATAAAATATAAGGAGCTACATTGTATCTAAAAGGTGTACAGAAACCACACTGCAGTTATAGGAAACGAAAGGCTGGGAAGGTATGCGGAAGTGGAGAAAGAAGTGAGAAGGGATTACAGCCTGTCACCCATGTTAGTCAATCTCTACATTGGGGAAACCAAAGAAATATTAGTGAAAGGGAATTCAAATTCGTGGAGAAGAAATAAAAACTTAAATGTCTGCCATGAGCTCGTAATTTTTTCTTCTTTCACTTACGCCATAGTCCCGCAGCGATCGCAGGGTCGGCGCGGTTAGAATAAATTTGGCAAGGTTAGTGTTGGGGGTGGCCGGATGCTCTTCCTGCCGCCACCCCGTACCTCCAGGGATGGAATCAGTGTTCCATGGAAGTACTTGCTCACGCGACACTAACCAGAAAATATTAGATACAGGCTCCCAGGTAGATGCCATTTTCCTTGACTTCCGGAAGGCGTTCGGTACAGTTCCGCACTGTCGCCTGATAAAGTAAAAGCCTACGGAATATCACACCAGCTGTGTGGCTGGATGGAAGAGTTTTTAGCAAACAGAACACAGCATGTTGTTATCAATGGAGAGACGTCTACAGACGTTAAAGTAACCTCTGGCGTGCCACAGGGGAGTGTTATGGGACCATTGCCTTTCACAATATATATAAATGACCTAGTAGATAGTGTTGGAAGTTCCATGCGGCTTTTCGCGGATGATGCTGTAGTATACAGAGAAGTTTCAGCATTAGAAAATTGCAGCGAAATGCAGGAAGATCTGCAGCGGATAGGTACTCGGTGCAGGGAGTGGCAACTGATCCTTAACATAGACAAATGTAATGTATTGCGAATACATACAAAGAAGGATCCTTTATTGTATGATTACATGATAGCGGAACAAATACTGGTAGCAGTTACTTAAATATCTGGGAGAATGCGTGCCCAACGATTTGAAGTGGAACGATCATATAAAATTAATTGTTGGTAAGGCGGGTACCAGGCTGAGATTCAGTGGGAGAGTCCTTAGAAAATGTAGTCAATCAACAAAGGAGGTGGCTTACAAAACACTCGTTCGACCTACACTTGAGTATTGCTTATCAGTGTGGGATCCGTACCAGGTCGGGTTGACAGAGGAGATAGAGAAGATCCAAAGAAGAGCGGCGCGTTTCGTCACAGGGTTATTTGGTAAGCGTGATAACAAACTCGAGTGGCAGACTCTGCAAGAGAGGCGCTCTGCATCGCGGTATAGCTTACTGTCCAGGTTTAGAGAGGGTGCGTTTCTGGATGAGGTATCGAATGTATTGCTTCCTCCTACTTATAACTCCCGAGGAGATCACGAATGTAAAATTCGAGCTCGCACGGAGGCTTTCCGACAATCGTTCTTCCCGCGGAACAGGAAAGGGGGGTAATGACAGTGGCACGTAAAGTGCCCTCCGCCACACACCGTTGGGTGGCTTGCGGAGTATAAATGTAGATGTAGATTTGGAAAAAGAATATAAAGGAATGGATGACTATTAACAAAAGTAGTATGGGGTTAACTGAATGTAGTCGATTTAAATCAGGGGATGCTGAGGAAATTAGACACTGAAAGTAGTAAATAAGTTTTGTTATTCATGTAGCAAAATAAGTGAAGATGGCCGAAGTAGAGAGGACATGAAGCGCAGACTGGCAATAACAAGAGTAGCGCTTCAACAAAATCATGGACAATAAACTTTACAGGCAAGAAGAAAATATAAGTTTTTGAAACGTGCTAGTGCAGAAGAGTACTGAACATCGGATGGGTACATCGAATAACTCGTGAAGAGGCTCTGAATCGAATTCTGGAGAAAATAAATTTAAGACGTAAATTAATTAGGCCTCCTGAGACATCATGTGGGAGGTAAAAATTGTAGAATGAGATTAAGAATTTATTATGGTGACCAAGTTCAAATGGATGTTTTTTTTTTTTTTTTGGTCACCAGTCTTCTGACTGGTTTGATGCGGCCCGCCACGAATTCCTTTCCTGTGCTAACCTCTTCATCTCAGAGTAGCACTTGCAAACTAAGTCCTCAGTTATTTGCTTGACGTATTCCAATCTCTGTCTTCCTCTACGTTTTTGCCCACTACAGCTCCCTCTAGTACCATGGAAGTCATTCCCTCATGTCTTAGCAGATGTCCTATCATCCTGTCCCTTCTCCTTGTCAGTGTTTTCCACATATTCCTTTCCTCTACGATTCTGCGTAGAACTTCCTCATTCCTTACTTTATCAGTCCACCTAATTTTCAACATTTGTCTATAGCACCACATCTCAAATGCTTCGATTCTCTTCTGTTCCGGTATTCCCACAGTCCATGTTTCACTACCATACAATGCTGTAGTCCAGAGGTACATCCTCTGAAATTTCTTCCTCAAATTAAGGCCGGTATTTGATATTAGTAGACTTCTCTTGGCCAGAAATGCCTTTTTTGCCATAGCGAGTCTGCTTTTGATGTCCTCCTTGCTCCGTCCGTCATTGGTTATTTTACTGCCTAGGTAGCAGAATTCCTTAACTTCATTGACTTCGTGATCATCAATCCTGATGTTAAGTTTCTCGCTGTTCTCATTTCTACTACTTCTCATTACCTTCGTCTTTCTCCGATTTACTCTCAAACCATACTGTGTACTCATTAGACTGTTCATTCCGTTCAGAAGATCATTTAATTCTTCTTCACTTTCACTCAGGATAGCAATGTCATCAGCGAATCGTATCATTGATATCCTTTCACCTTTTATTTTAATTCCACTCCTGAACCTTTCTTTTATTTCCATCATTGCTTCCTCGATGTACAGATTGAAGAGTAGGGGCGAAAGGCTACAGCCTTGTCTTACTTCCTTCTTAATACGAGCACTTCGTGCTTGATCGTCCACTCTTATTATTCCCTATTGGTTGTTGTATATATTGTATATGACCCGTCTCTCTCTATAGCTTACCCCTACTTTTTTCAGAATCTTGAACAGCTTGCACCATTTTATATTGTCGAACGCTTTTTCTAGGTCGACAAATCCTATGAACGTGTCTTGATTTTTCTTTAGCCTTGCTTCCATTATTAGCCGTAACGTCAGAATTGCCTCTCTCGTGCCTAAAGCCAAACTGATCGTCACCTAGCGCATTCTCAATTTTCTTTTCCATTCTTCTGTATATTATTCTTGTAAGCAGCTTCGATACATGAGCTGTTAAGCTGATTGTGCGATAATTCTCGCACTTGTCAGCTCTTGCCGTCTTCGGAATTGTATGGATGATGCTATTCCGAAAGTCAGATGGGCGGTGGTCTCGCGGTTCTAGGCGCGCAGTCCGGAACCGTGCGACTGCTACGGTCGCAGGTTCGAATCCTGCCTCGGGCATGGATGTGTGTGATGTCCTTAGGTTAGTTAGGTTTAAGTAGTTCTAAGTTCTAGGGGACTAATGACCACAGCAGTTGAGTCCCATAGTGCTCAGAGCCATTTGAACCAAAGTCAGATGGTATGTCGCCAGACTCATATATTCTACACACCAACGTCAATAGTCGTTTTGTTGCCACTTCCCCTAATGATTTTAGAAATTCTGATGGAATGTTATCTATCCCTTCTGCCTTATTTGACCGTAAGTCCTCCAAAGCTCTTTTAAATTCCGATTCTAATACTGAATCCCCAATCTCTTCTAAATCGACTCCTGTTTCTTCTTCTATCACATCAGACAAATCTCCACCCTCATAGAGGCTTTCAATGTATTCTTTCCAGCTATCTGCTCTCTCCTCTGCATTTAACAGTGGAATTCCCGTTGCACTCTTAATGTTACCACCGTTGCTTTTAATGTCACCAAAGGTTGTTTTGACTTTCCTGTATGCTCAGTCTGTCCTTCCGACAATCATATCTTTTTCGATGTCTTCACATTTTTCCTGCAGCCATTTCGTCTTAGCTTCCCTGCACTTCCTATTTATTTCATTCCTCAGCTACTTGTATTTCTGTATTCCTGATTTTCCCGGAACATGTTTGTACTTACTCCTTTCATCAATCAACTGAAGTACTTCTTCTGTTACCCATTGTTTCTTCGCAGCTACTTTCTTTGTACCTATGTTTTCCTTCCCAACTTCTGTGATGACCCGTTTTAGGGACGTCCATTCCTCTTAAACTGTGTGCAGATACAGTGCTGTATGTACAGCGTTAGAGAACTTCAAACGTATCTCGTCATTCCTTAGAACTTCCGTATCCCACTTCTTATCGTATTGATTCTTCCTGACTAATGTCTTGAACTTCAGCCTACTCTTCATCACTACTATATTGTGATCTGAGTCTATATCTGCTAATGTACGTTGCAAAAATGGTTCAAGTGGCTCTGAGCACTAAGGGACTTAACATCTGTAGTCATCAGTCCCCTAGAACTTAGAACTACTTAAACCTAACTAACCTAAGGACATGACACACATCCATGCCCGAGGCAGTATTCGAACCTGCCAGCGTAGTGGTCGCGCGGTTCCAGACTGTAGAGCCTAAAACCGCTCGGCCACCCCGGCTGGCTGTACGTTGCAATACATATGCAGAGGTAAAGTGGCTCACACAGAATAGAGTGGTGTGGACAGCTACATCAAACCAATCTTTGGACTGAAGAGCACAACAACGAAGGCGACAGTGGAATTCGTTATTTAACATCGTAAGAACACACTTTTCGTCCCTTTATACCTTCTTCCTCCGGTGCTGCGTCAGCGTAATCATTTCGCTTGAGACGGGACCTCGATAGGCAACTGCGTCGAAGCGACGCGAAAGTGGTCAACAGACGAGGTCGTGTCCCAGTCGACGCAGGTCCAGAATGAAGCTCCCTTTCAGCGAGTCGAGGAATTTCCTCGCGCCGTCACCTCGCACTGTACGCTGCCGAAGACGAGGCTCGCGCCGTGAATAGGCGGCAGTCACAGCTGCTACACCGTACTGCACTCCGCAGATGGCCAGGCGTAACCGGAGGCAGGACTGGTAATTGCACGCCAGGTTCCGGCTCGGCTGATCGATCCCGCGCCATCGATCTATCGATCTGCCGACCCGACTTGCTATTGTGGCTTGCTAATAGCCCTGTACCCGACGAGGACATCGGTCGGGCGTTAATTACGTTCGGCGGGACATCACGACCTGGAAGAGCCCAGGAGTAACAACCTCCAGCTTGCGGAGCCGTGGGTGCCACGGCGCAATGCGGAGGTCGCGCCTTCCTCTTGATCAGTCTACAGCTGCGGGTCGAGTCCGGTCGACAGAAGCCGTGTATTGCGGTCAGTGCGGTAAGGCGTCCCAAGTAGCGGCTAGCATCGTAATACAACAGTGTTCTTCAGACAGTCATGTAAATTTATAACTTTTTCCTATAAATTTTATCGCAACGTAACTGTGATGTGCAAAAATGTATGTGATGTTAAAGTGCTCTCCTAATGTACAGGGTGATTGTAATGAAAGTTCAACTTTCAAACCGCTGTAGAAATAACACCACTGGTCAGAATTACGTCAAACTGCAAAGGAATATTATCGGAGAAGGGGGAGAAAGTGTGTCAGAAGAAAAATAAGTAGTTATAAAATGTTGCAAAAGCGCTGTAAGCACCATAATTTAATAATGGTCGACTAGAAATGACAGATTAATCCTACAAAAATGCCTAAGATGTACGTTTAACGCTAAACAAACTGCACTACTCAGTGTGCATCGGTGTATAGGTGTGATATTGTTAGCTACGTACACCCATCCACCACGGGAAGGCTATATCACATCGGATGGGAAAATCGGTTTGTAATTACCCTGAGGCCAAAAATCGCATAAAAAGCAACAATCACATTGGCTTTTAATTGTCCTGAGGCTGAAAACCGCATAGAAAGCATCAATCAAAATCAAATCGGATTATTAATTTCCGTGCCATACATGCTCCATATCCTGTCTACCGTTTTTTGTAAAAACTTGAAATCGAGAAACAGCGTGTTCCACAACTGATCGAAGTGTTCCCGAAGTCCCGTTCAGAATGTGATACGCAATGCGTGCCTTCAATGCAGCTAAGTTTGCAGTCAGACACTGAAAACATCTCTCAGACAGTCCCACAGACAGAAGTCACACGGATTAAGATCAGGTGATCGGGACTGCCAGGCTCTAGGGAAATGGCAGCTGATAATTGTAGCATTTCCGAAATGGTGCTTCAGCAGCTGCTTAACTGGATTCGCAATTTTGCGGCTATGCGCCATCTTGCATAAAAATGATCCCACCCACACACCCATGCTGTTTGGGAGCTGGAATGACGTGGTTGCACAAAAGACACACACAGCACTTACCATTGACGATACAGGTAACAGGACGGGAAACACCGATCTCTTCGAAAAAATATGGCCCTGTGATAAATGATACCGTAAACCCGCACCACACAGTGACCTTCTCAGGTTGACGTGGCACTGGTTGATTGCGTGTGTACTTCCCGTTGCCCATATTCGACAATTCTGTGAGTTGACATAACCTGTCGGATGGAAGTGGGCTTCTTCTGGCCATAAAATATTCCACCGCCAATCATTGTCCACTTCCATACGAACAAGAAATTCTGAAGCAAAGGTCTCTCTTGCTGGCAGGTCAACAGGAAGCAATTCGAGCACATCGGTAATTTTGTATTGATAGCAAACAAGGGTGTTTTGTAGGATTTTACGCACCGTAGTCACGGGTATGTCCAATGTTCGGGTAATTCCCTGTGCACTACACGTTTGCACACCACCACTCGTCTCCCACTAGGTTGCACAGCAAAAGAACCCGTCTTTTCCAATTTCCGAACCATTTTCTCCAGACCCACGGCAGTCATCGGAACAATGTCTTTTTTCAGACCCTTCAGTGTCCGGAACTTCTTCAGAGCGACATGTGGACAGTCATCATTCTTGTAATACAGCTTTACAAGCGCGATCCTGCGTTGAGATGGTCATGGCGAACGTTGCAGACACGAAAGGAGGAAAAGCCGTGTGCCCGGCGTGTTTATACCAACTTCAATGGGTCGTGCGCGTGATAGGTGTATTCTGACATATACAGCGCCATCTATTGATAAATTTTCAAATTTTTCTTCTTCTGCCATATGTTTTCCCCAATCTCCGATAGTATTCCGCTGCAATTTGACGTCGTTCTGCACAGTGGTGTTATTTCTACAGCGTTTTGAAAGTTTAACTTTAATTATAATCAGTCTGTACATTTGTTGTGCATGTTTTTATTTGTATAAAATGGTACACGCTTAGAGACAATATATAGGATAGTGTTAAGTAAAAGATGGAATAGTTTTGTACTGTACGGAAGTTAACTGTGCGAAGCGTGAAAGGTGGCTTGGGAGTCCGCCACACCCAACGCCTACAGCCAACAGGTTACGAACAGTATAAATAGAACTGTAGGAGCCTGAACCATTAATTCAAAATTATTTTCACTCTGCAACGGAGTGTGCGCTGATCTGAAACTTTCTGGCAAATTAAAACTGAGTGCCGGACCGAGTCCCGAGTTCGAGGCTCGGTCCGGCACACTGTTTTAATCTGCCAGGAAGTACCAATTCAAAATTAACTCTTTTTAAATAATTATTAAAACTGTTATTTATACCTAGTCATTCAGCCGGCCGCGGTGGTCTTGCGGTTCTAGGCGCTGCAGTCCGGAACCGTGGGACTGCTACGGTCGCAGTTTCGAATCCTGCCTCGGGCATGAATGTGTGTGATGTTCTTAGGTTAGTTAGGTTTAAGTAGCTCTAAGTTCTAGGGGACTGTTGACCTAAGATGTTAAGTCCCATAGTGCTCAGAGCCATTTGAACCACTTTGAACCTAGTCATTCGCTATATAGGGTCCTTTCCTGGCGTTTGATTATTCCGAGTAAACCTGTTATAAAAACATTTGAAGTCCTTTACTCAGCATCTACAAGCACTTTGAATAAATGTCTGAAAATAATTGTGATGAATTAATTTTTTAAAGTGAAAGTAAGTAAATAACTGCTGAGTAAAGTGCAGTAAAATTCTTTCAGTTATAAATGAAATTTAGTAATGTGGCTCAGTAACACTGAAGTATGGTTGTATATAAATACGCGATGACAAAGTATAGAGAGTGATGAACAGAAAATTGCTTATGATATTAGAATATTTAAGTACTTGATTTGCTAGTTGTATAAAATGCAAACATAGAAGTCCCTGTGGCAAAATTTCTAGAGCAAAACTATCTGTGTATGTGGATGTAGTAGCTAAAAGATTTTGGTGTCTTCCTCAGAACTATTTCCTCAAAGTTATATTTATTTGTGAAGTTGTATTAGAGAGCAGAAGGAAAGTAGACTAAAATTACTATTTCTGCTTTTCTGAAACTCAGCAATTTCTTTGTTTTGATAGCCTAGCAACAGTAAATCCGTTACACGAACCACTTAGTGAACTTGATACAGAAAGGTCCTAGATTCAGTATTATCCCATTTTTACTGCTTTTCTTTCTAACAGCTAGAAATCCCTAAGGAAAAGATACTAATAGTCTGATTCCCATATCCATTAGTCATACATCACGGCCAAATCCTGAAAAGGAGTAATATTGTACTATATGCACAATTCCCCGTGTAATGGCGTTATACGTCGATCCGCGTGACAGGACATTCGTTAACTTATTACACAGTAAAAATCCTTTCACACGTGTAACATCGAAACAGTATTAATATAATAGCAGCCGGTAGTGTTATACGTGGGTTTGCCATTAGCAACAATGTTTGTTCTGTTGAAGTAGAGTATTATAGTACTGCGGCTATAATTCATTATAATGTAGCAAAGAAAGATTAAGAAAAGGCAAACCTACGTTTCAAGCATTTGTAGACTTAGAGAAAGCTTTTGACAATGTTGACTGGAATACTCTCTTTCAAATTCTGAAGGTGGCAGGGGTAAAATACAGGGAGCGAAAGGCTATTTACAATTTGTACAGAAACCAGATGGCAGTCATAAGAGTCGAGGGGCATGAAAGGGAAGCAGTGGTTGGGAAAGGAGTGAAACAGGGTTGTAGCCTCTCCCCGATGTTATTCAATCTGTATATTGAGCAAGCAGTAAAGGAAACAAAAGAAAAATTCGGAGTAGGTATTACAATCCATGGAGAAGAAGTAAAAACTTTGAGGTTCGCCGACGACATTGTAATTCTGTCAGAGACGGCAAAGGACTTGGAAGAGCAGTTGAGAGGAATGGACAGTGTCTTGAAAGGAGAATATAAGATGAACATCAACAAAAGCAAAACGAGGATAATGGAATGTAGTCAAATTAAATCGGGTGATGCTGAGGGAATTAGATTAGGAAATGAGACACTTAAAGTAGTAAAGGAGTTTTGCTATTTAGGAAGTAAAATAACTGATGATGGTCGAAGTAGAGAGGATATAAAATGTAGACTGGCAATGGCAAGGAAAGCGTTTCTGTAGAAGAGAAATGAAGAGAAGTTTGTGGCACAACTTGACTAGAAGAAAGGATCGGCTGGTAGGACACGTTTTGAGGCATCAAGGGATCACAAATTTAGCATTGGAGGGCAGCGTGGAGGGTAAAAATCGTAGAGTGAGACCAAGAGATGAATACACCTAGCAGATTCAGAAGGATGTAGGTTGCAGTAGGTACTGGGAGACGAAGAAGCTTGCACAGGATAGAGTAGGATGGAGAGCTGCATTAAACCAGTCTCAGGACTGAAGACAACAACAACAACAACAACGTAGCATCCATCCTATTTCCTCCATGTTACCGAATTGAGCAGACATAAGGAAGCTTCCATATTTATGTGTTCCCCATTTTTGCATGGGAATTTCTGAAATATAGGCATTTGTATGGTTACATTATCTCTCGTATATGAATAATGGTTACATCAATTCCTTCTCCGTCTCTGTGTCTGTTAGCTTTAGCATGTAGCTCACTTTTTCACCAAGATTTCTGTAGCAGGAAAACTATATCTAGCAATATTATCTTCAAGCCGCGTTTGCCACGCGGCCAGTTGGGCATTCCGAGCTGCGGCTACATCATGCAATTTACACTCGGTTGTTTCGCTGAACAGGCGGTGAACCGTAACCCAGCTCTTTACAAAATCAAATTTACAATCTCACCACCGTAATTTAAAGGAAATAGGAAGCCCGGTATCACTGGTGATGGACAAGCTTGTGATTGTTTACAATTTTAATTTCACTCAAAACAGACTTTATTATAATCTGCAGTTCGGACATTTGCCCTCTTACTGATGCAATATACAAATCTTCACTTTCATAGAATTAATAGAATTACATAAACACGAATAAGAATCAGATTATTTTGCGTCCGCAACCAAAATCATTAACAATAGGAGCGGTGAATAATCAGTCCCAAACAATCGTTCTTGTTTTAACCATGTCTCAAGAGACTAATAACACTATACACTTCTAACCAAACTTACACTGCCACATGTACCATAACTTCATAAAGAACAAAGAGATCTTAAAGCTTAATAAAACTGAACTGCCCACATAAAGGTCCACAGTGAAACATGCTTGTACTAAAAATACAAAGTGGGCCAACCAAGGTCGCAAAACTTGCACACAGGAATAATAACAAGTAACACGTTTATTAAAGATACACGAATGATTAACGTAAGTGTTAAATAAGAAGGGATAGTAATAACTCAACCAATAAAATGACTTACAGACATACCAATATTAACACAGTGGCCTCACTTAATTAGCGGACATAATGACTCGGAATGATCCCCAAATTGCACTTAACTTTAGAGAACAGCGTCAAGGCCCATAGCAGTGTTTTGAAGCAGTAACGCTGCGGCCGACAGTAAACACGAGCGTTCACTCCCCACGCCTTATGCACAGGGTCACATAGCAGGCGATATATGTTTATATATGAGCGGTCCTGACAAGAATCCATAACCGCGCCGACGCCAGGGGGCGAGCAGTCTTAACAAATGGCCTGCAGAACAAATAAATAGCAATGAAAACAAGGTAAAATCACAGCCACACTGGAATATATAATAAGCACGTCCCCCAAATTCTTAAGGAGCATTACTCTAACATTACTCGTCTCCCAGCAAGAAACTTAGAGATCACTTCCAGTTGCCTTAAGGGACATTAAATAAACACACCAAATGCTGTCGAGACAAAGGATTACACCATTAACTCGACGGCTGCAGGGCACATACACAACCGCAGCCAGTCGCAAAGCGGGCAATATGTCCTAAAACAAATTAACATTTGCATAAGAACCACTTTAAGCACACACTCCACGGCTAATCAAAATGGAATGAGGAACATCAGCCTCCTTAAAATAGCCACTGAGGAACCAAGTTCAGAATCATCACCGGCAGCTACCCATGCCACAATAAGTTTCAACAATCTTCCTTGTCAAACACAGAATAAAATTCATACTTAACTTGGAGCTTGCAAATTACGAGCTGGGAAGCCGTTCAGCGTGAGACGTCGAACCCACCAAAATTTTGCACGTCAAGGCGCCCAGTGATCGAGCATGGGCAGCGACACGGCGAGGCCCATGCACCACGGTTAAGGATGCGGGCTTGTTTTCAACACAAGTTGGCTCGTAGAACGTCGACCGGAGACTCAGACAGCGGGACAGCCGAATATCGATAGCAGCGATGCAAGTCGAACACCCTAGCGCCAGCCGCCACGGCTCAGGCACATCACAAAAGTACTTTGTTCGGTTACTCGTCTTCGATGACTTTGTCACATTGAAAATTTATTCTTTGAGACGACCCGGAATTTCAGGCCGCCAAATTAAGGTTCTCGTGTGGGAAAGGAACCGTTAGTATGATTTTCGTCCATTTTGTACATGAAGGTCCTGTTTAGTTCAGTCACAGTTTTTGTGAAATCATCATTTGTGCAGTGCTTCTTAATTGGCATCTTTATACTACCGAACGTGAAAAAGTTCGTGGCGTGCTTCATTATGTGGTGAACACAGACTACACTTTGAAAATAGAGATTTACAGTTACAGAATAATAAAAATAAAAGCGGAGACAAATAATGATATTAAGCATCCTAACCAGTTCTTATTAAAATAACGCAAACAGTAGCTGAAGCAAGGTCCGTGCTCCACAATTTAGGCACATTCAGTTACATATATTTTCTTTTGTTATTATTATTTACAGTTGAGTTCCATTTCTTTGTTTATCGAGCGTCGTCTTGCGGTGCTTGGGAATCATTTTTTCCTCAAACACCGGCCGCGTCGCCATCTCCATTTTCGTGCAGTCTGCTGCCGACACTGCGGCCAAACATGTGTCTGCCTGCCGTGTGTGTATGTATTCCACCTAATTTGTCTATGTGTGATTAGACAGGGTGATGTGAGAGGTTGTGCCCAATTGAAGGAAATGATAGTGCAGTCGAAATATAAATTTGGAATAGAAATTTATGGACTTGGAATAGTAAGTTACGATCTCCCACAGCAAGATCAACAGAGATATCTGTGCTATGCAGCATTGTGCAAAACTATCAAGAAAACGAGTTTATTCAACATAACTACAGTAAAAGGCATGATAATTCCTTTCGGTTAGACTGATTTATAACGAGGGGACCATGTCTGATGTGCAAAGTGATTCCTTTAAATACAGTGGTGCCCAAAATTTAAGGACGAAAGTGCCCTTCGCACGATGTGTCGCTGCAAAGTAACATAAATCGATCAAACATCAGCCACACATAGAAATTACAGCTACAGCATAGCACAGAAGGCAACTGAAGGAAATACGCAATGACATGAATAGAAATTACACTTTCATTGGTTAGTTGGTTGGTTTAAAGATTAAAGGAACCAAACTGCAAAGGTCATCTGTCCCTACACTGTCATTCAAAGACAGTAATTACACTGGCACCGCGATTGATGACTCTCCCCTGCACATTACAAACGGCGGGTCACTATTCCCAATACTGTCTGTGACCATCACAGGCAGCAAAGTATTCTCTGCTCCATCCTTCATGCTATCCACAATATTGGTAAGGAGGTACTGCCGGATGGCTTTTCATTCCCGTACTAGCGCGTTCTACGCGCTTCAGTCCGGAATCGCGCGACTGCTACAGTCACAGGTTCGAAACCTGCATCGGGCATGGATGTGAGTGATGTCCTTAGGTTAGTTACGTTTAAGTAGTTCTAAGTGTACTCAACGACGAACCTGGATGCACGAATGACAAAACATCATTTTTTCGGATGAGTCCAGGCTCTGTTTACAGCATTATGATGGTCGCAGCCGTGTTTGGCGACATCGCGATGAACGCACAATGGAAGCGTGTATTCGTCATCGCCATACTGCCGTAACACCCGGCGTGATGGGATGGGGTGCCTTTGGTTACACCTCTTGGTCACCTCTTGATCGCATTGACAGCACTTTGAACAGTGGACATAACATTTCATATGTGTTACGACCCGTGGCTGTACCCTTCATTCGATCCTTGCGAGACCCTACATTTCAGCTGGATAATGAACGACCGCATGTTGCAGGTCCTGTACGGGCCTTTCTGGATACAGAAAATGTTCGACTGCTGCCCTGGCCAGCACATTCTCCAGATCTCTTACCAATTGAAAACGTCTGGTCAATCATGGCAGAGCAACTGGCTCGTCACAATGCGCCAGTCACTGTTCTTGATGAACTGTGGTATCGTGTTGAAGCTGTATGGGCAGCTATACCTGTACACACCATCCAAGCTCTGTTTGACTCAATGCCCAGGCTAATCAAGGCCGTTATTACGGCCAGAGGTGGTTGTTCTGGGTACTGATTTCTCAGAATATACGAATCCAAATTGGGTGAAAATGTAGTCACATGTAAGTTCTAGTATAATATATTTGTTCAATCAATACCCGTTTATCATTTGCATTTCTTCTTGGTGAAGCAATATTAATGGCCAGTAGTATATGACTGTATACAATTTCTTCAAAATAACAGAACAAATCTTTTTGGAAGTTACTTTAAAGAAATTACGTACAGTCATATTTACACCAATGATGAACGGTACTTATATATAACTGAGAACAAAAGCATATGCAGGTTAAATAGCAAAATACTGTAAAATAATTATAATCTTGAAACTTCCTGGCAGATTAAAACTGTGTGCCCGATCGAGACTCGAACTCGGAACCTTTGCCTTTCGCGGGCAAGTGCTCTTTCAGGAGTGCTAGTTCTGCAAGTTTCGCAGGGGATCTTCTGTAAAGTTTGGAAGGTAGGAGACGAGATACTGGCAGAAGTGAAGCTGTGAGTAGCGGGCGTGGGTCGTGCTTCGGTAGCTAAGATGGTAGAGCACTTGCCCGCGAAAGGCAAAGGTCCCGAGTTCGAGTCTCGATCGGGAAGTTTCATATCAGCGCACACTCCGCTGCAGAGTGAAAATCTCATTCTGGAATTATCATCTTCCTAGTGTTAAGTACGTTATATGTAAGAGATTTGAACAACTGCTCGAAAGTAACGTGCTCCTAAAATAGCTCGAATTAATTTATGGACATGATATAATGTCATAGGAGCATCGACGTATATGACATAATCTGTTACAAAAAAATGCGCCTAGTATATCTACAAAAAATGGTTCAAATGGCTCTGAGCACTATGGGGCTTAACATGTGAGGTCATCAGTCCCCTAGAACTTAGAACTACTTAAACCTAACTAACCTAAGGACATCACACACATCCATGCCCATGGCAGGATTCGAACCTGCGAGTATATCTACAGATATGAGTTTTTCTTATATCAAAATGACAAGTGTCAGTAATGTATAAACTGTATTAAACTTCCGTTTTAGATACTTGAAAATGGCCTAAGGTCGAAATTGTACAATCGTACAGCAAATAAAGAAAATGGCAGCTGAAGGTTTCAAGAAATCATTCAACAAATATTTTTTCGTTCCAAGACCTCCTCCATCTGCTACGTTCGATACGGCCGCTCACTATCATCCATAAAAATGGATTGTGGGCAGAATGAATCCCTGAAAAGACGCACAATGAGCAAATAGTAGAGTATCACAACAAGGATGATCGATGAGTGTACCGTCTTCAAAGATTTGTAGTACGCTCACGTAACACCTGGACCACCGAAACATCACGTTAGACAATGGTTGACGTACCCTCATATGGAGAAGTGGGAACACGTAATGCGCCCAGGAACGTTGTCCAGCATGATCATACTGTTGGTAAAAATGTAATGGCGTGGGGAAGCATAATGTTGGATGGGCATACTGTCCTCTAATCTCGATACACTGACCGATCAACCCTATTGTGGTACTGCACTTCTTCCCTATATGAATGTTGTCAAGGGTGCTTTCGGCCCTGAGTTCATTTTTATAGATGACAATATGCGACCGCATGCTCGTGGAGGAACACTGCAAACAAGAGAATATTTGCCGAACGCATTGGCCTGCAGGTCCCCCTGCCTTAAACTCCACCGAGTACGTGTGGAATGGGTTTGGGAGATGTACTGCAGCACGTCAGCATGCAACAATGTCCTTCCAGCAGCTGCCAACCACGCTCGTATAGGAATGGAAAGTCATCCTTACCAACCTGCATGGCAGCACGTCTCAGGGCATGCTTTGCCGTTTTGGCGATCACACACCCTGTTGAGAAGCATGTCCCGTAGTTCGCAATGTCCAGGGTACCATCATAAGTCGCAGTCCCTTCAGTGTGATTATAGTTGTAAAGTGGGTGCTTATTCTACAATTGAGAACAACTGTGTAAGTTGAAATGACAAGTTTAATGTCACAAATTTTAGCACAAAAATTACAGCTTTTACACAGTTTTCATCTCGACAACATGAAAACAGCGCAATGGATAACTCATCTTGCCAACATCAAAAAGCGAAATAATACTACTGTACACAATACTATTAAATATTAACACTGAAAGAACATTGAACCTAAACACAATAATATTAAAGTTTAATTGGAAATTTCTTTACAAAATTGCTCCTACACATATGTTATGATGTTGGTCAGTACTACAAAAATCGTCCGATTCCGGTACAAAGTTCGGTACTATTTAGGATGACAATCAAATCTACGGTGGATGGTTAGTTATGTGACAAATTTGAGCACAAGATTACCCAAGGCCGCTCGAGGTTACAGTGGACGCAAGCTGGTAAACCAACAAAGTTTATGCCTCTGCACACGGTATTTACCATACGCTCCGATGAGCTGCTGACTGCAAGCCTGCTCCCTCCCACTGAAATTACTACAAAACTAATCAGGCCTTTGCTGAATTTTCCAGCAGAAACTTTTAGTATGTTTCTCATTATGCGAGAAAACATATACTCAGCCCTAGTCTTAGTATGTGGCAATGTACACGTGCATTGTAGGAGCAGCTTGCATGTTATAGTGCCCTCTCAGTTCTCGCAAGAACACTTGACTAATCTGGCTGGTTCGCTTCTCCACAGTTCGAGCTAAACGTTCCTACAGCTAATCTCTAGCTGGACTGCAGCCGCTGTGCATACAGTGTCCACACAAATTACTTCTCTGCATCGTAGAGAGTGTTAAGCGCTTCGTTCTGCACTTGACGCAATTTCAGAGAAGAGTCCCCGAAAATTTCTCGCTTTTCCTCCTCATGGCAGAACTTCCTCCCCCACTTGCATTCATTCTTTCTTCACATCACGGCTTTTTTCGACCAATAGGAGGGTTCCTCTTATTTTGTGGAAACTCTTTCTACCAATCGCAACGTCCTTTCTATAAAACTGCATCGAAACTTCAGTATTTTTCTCCTTCCTAGTGCCTTTTCGCCAATCGGACGTTTTCTGCCCGTTGTAGGTGTTTAAAGTACATAGACCTTTCCGTGTGCTGCACTCGCTGGACACGTGATCGAAATGTGTTACTAGTTTTTTTTCGTATCCCGTTGTAATTCCGAACCGCAGCTTTCTAAAGCTTTTTCTCTGTCCCTTGTGCAGATATGCCGCTAAACTCAGTCCTCCTTCCTGAATCACCTGGTCGGGGTCACTGACCTTCCTCCTGCCACCCCTTTAAGTGGTTTCCGTCGTAACCCGTGCAGTGTGCCTTCACTACACCGTTGTCCGCCTGGCTTTTCAAACTAAAAACAACTAGCACTGCCTGTTCCACCTTCCACTGAAAGACATGCATTGTATAGGAACAGTGTGTTACTTACTATCAATTGGCTGTCATTCCTTGTTGCATTACATACCGATAGGGAAATGTTCTCATGACTGCCGAATTACGTTAGGTCTCATATTCACTTTCTTGTTGTGATGTATAAAGCTGTCATGTAAGGTGCGAATCTGACCATTTATTCTGCCACATTACATAGTCTTCGAATAAAAGTGTCTTTTCTGTTCGTCTCATTTCGAATTTCTTTCAGTTACCTTCTGTATTATGCTGTAGGATTTCTAATTATGGGCCAAGTTTCATCCCTATCTTATTTGACAGGGAGAAATCATGCAAAAGCTACTTTTGTCCTTAAGGTCTGCACATCAGTTATTGCATATTTCCCTCTGTGTACCTTTTTGTTAGCTTTATGCTTGTCATGTAATGTTAAAGGGAATGATAAAAGCAATTATTTGTAAGCAGAAGTAAGTTAAAGTCGTTTACTGTTACTGCAAAACAATGAAGAGAAAATTAACGCGTAGTCACATCTTTTCATAGTGTTTAAGTAACTTCAATACGCTTAAGGCTTTCTGTCATATTCACTATTTTGAATTTGCATTAGAGAATAATTTTATTTGAGTGTGTATGTTTTGTCAATGTAATATCAAATAGAAGTGCATCTGTAGTGCTTCTGATTGCTAAAACTATGAATGTAACATCCATTTCAGCAAAAGTAAATGCGGTTATTTTCTAAAACCAAAGACTTATTAAAATGTAATGTTTTAAAATAGTATTTTGCAAATACAGGTGTTTAGGGGTATGCCCGCAGATAGTTTTATTGGTAACTGAGTACAGTCTACCGAAGAGCATACATCAGTATTTACTTCAGTTGTACAGTAATAATTATAGCTTTTAGGAGTACTATGTTTTTAGTTTGGTTGGTAGCTCCAAATAAATGTGGCTAGAGGAAGCCATTAATGCTTATTTTGTCCTAGGCAGCAGGTCAGGTGTTGAAGTGTAGACGCATAGATTCAAAACTGTTAGTCTGTACTGACAGGTGTAGTTGACTGAAGGTGCAGTTAGAACTGCGCAGAAAACATCAGGTAGAATATTATGTGATCTGTTTGTGGGAAGACCGATAGACAGAGAAAAACAACTAACACACAAAAGTGGGTACATATAAAGGAACCAATCATAAAAATATCTACATTAATACCACTAACACTCTGTATAGTTATTACAGGTTGGAAACTGTAACAGTGGGTAACGACTTCGGTTTCAGCACATGCTTGCAGCTCTGAAATGAAAATATATCTGGAGAAGCAAGCACGGAAGTAAGATGTGTGTAAGATAAAGTACTTAGATAATGGCCAGTAATATAAGTTAGTAAAATGATAGCCTTTCCATTAATATTTGTTAGTTTCTGATAGTCAATGGTTAGAATGCACTAACACCTTGTGATACCAAGCCTGAGCTTAAATCAAACATAGTGAACACTCAAGGTGTTAAGCCCATGTGTGTCAAACACATTATGTTCTAACACTACGCTATGTATGGAAAGCATTGAATCTTAACTGCTTTCTTCCTTTGCCTTACTAAAGGATTCTTAGATATTATTAACTGACAATAGTAGATGAAACAGAACAGAGACAATGGAGGATTAAGCGTCTGCATTTTTCTGGAACCGTCTATAAATTACTATAAGATTAGTGTCAGGTAGGTGTAGAGGAAATTTAATACCTATTACAGTCCCATTTACGAATGAACTCAAATAAAAAAGGATGAAGTAATAGACGGCCGTTCCATGTTGACTGGGATACACTCTTTGAAGTTCTGATGATAACAGGGATAAAATATAGCGAGTGAAAGGTTATCTACAACTTGTAAAAAATCAGATGCAGTTAAAAGATTTGAAAGGGAATCAGTAGTTGATCAAACTGTGAAGGAAACAAAGAAGATTTTTGGAAAATGAATTAAAGTGCAATGGGGAAGAAATAAGAACTTCAAGTATTGCCAATTACATTGTAATTCTGGCAGAGAAAGGAAATGTCTTGGACAATCGGTTGAGTGAAGTGGTTAGTGTCTAGCAGAGGGGGATCAAGATAATCGCCAACAAAAGTGAAACAAAGGTGCTGCAGTGCAGTTGAGTTAAATCGGGAAATAACAAGGCAATTCGATTAGAAAATGAAACACTAGAAGTGATAGATGCGTTTTGCTATTTGGGGAGCAAAATAACTGACTATGGGCGTAGCACAGAAGATAGAAAATGCGGATTGGCAAGCACAAGAAAAACATACCCGAAAATCAGAAAATTTGTTAATATCGAATGTTCAAGTGTTTTCTGAAGTTAGATAGATAACTAGTTAGAAGATAATGGGCAGATTCAAGGAGTAAAGCATTTTGCATTTTACCGCTCGACTAAAAGGAAAGGTCGTTTGATAGGACACAACTGAGACACCAAGGAATAGTCAGTTTTGCAACAGATCTCTAAAACACAACAACATAGTGCCTGATAAATTCTTCACGCAATTGGTTCTGTTCAAAAATGGTTCAATTGGCTCTAAGAACTATGGGACTTGACATCCGAGGTCATGAGTCCCCTAGAACTTAGAACTACTTAATCCTAACTAACCTAAGGACATCACATACAGTCATGCCCGAGGCAGGATTCGAACCTGCGACCGTAGCAGCTGGGCGGTTCCGGACTGAAGCGCCTAGAACCGCTCGGCCACAAAAGACCGGCTCAATTAATTCAGTAAACATAATGTAGCTGTAGCGTAATTTCTAGCATATGTAACTTTTATTACTATATTAATGTTGTGTAGTAAAAGTTCTGGCCTAGTCAGGGAAGTTTTCTATTGTTTAGTGGCAAAGAACACGTTTGAAGTAACAGGTATCGTAGCTGGGCGCCTAAGCGCGGAGTCGGGCAGATGTAGTAGGCGGAGAGCGGTACTAGCTACAAGTGGTCAGGTGCAGATGCGAGAAATTGACGAATAATGTACAAGTTTTTTTATATATGGACAGGCATATCGTATGGGTGTAAAGGGTACCGACTCATCAAGAGGAATTAATAATCAAGAGGAGTACTGTGGTCCCAAACTTATTACAAATATCAAAAATAGTTTATCACTTCAGTTTCCAAAACTACAGAAGATAGTCGTTGACTGTGGATATTGTATCACAGGCACAATCCCTTTGACTGTTCAGAGATGTCACTAAACCCGCCCAAGTTGTTAGCAACCACGCATAAGCAGCGCATATTACACGGGGGAGGGAGGGGGAGGGTCCCGCCGACAGCAGATGAGTTCCAGTCATTCCACCAGGAAGGAGATACACGGCTCGTGTTGGCTGAAGTTCAACCATGCCTAGAATATTAATACCGGGGTTCCATCGCGTCCGCGTTGTTACTTTGTGCCAGGGCTCTTAACAAGGGAAGTGTCCAGGCGTTTCGGAGTGAACCAAAGCGATGATGTTCGGACATGGAGGAGATGTAGAGAGACAGGAACTGTCGTTGACATGCCCCGCTAAGGCCGTCCGTGACTGCCGCCTACAGATTATGGTTCTGAGGAACCCTGACAGGAACGCTACCATGTTGAATAATGCTTTTCGTGCAACCACAGGACGCCGTGTCACGCCTCAAACTGTGCGGAGTAAGCTGCATGATGCGCAACGTCACTCCTGGCGTCCATGGCGAGGTCCATCTTTGCAGCCACGGTACCATGCAGCCAGGTGCACATGGGCCCAACAACATGCCGAATGGGCCGCTCAGGATTGGCATCACGTTTTCTTCACCGATGAGTGTTGCATTTGCCTTCAACCAGACTATCGTCGGAGACGTGTTTGGAGGCAACCCGGCCAGGCAGAACCCCTGAAATACACTGTCCAGCGAGTGCAGCAAGGTGGAGATTCTCTGCTGTTTTGGGGTAGCATTATGTGGGGCCGACGTACGCCGTTGGTGGTCATGGAAGGCGCCTTAACGGCTATACGATACGTGAATGCCATCCTCCGACCGATAGTGCAATCACATCGACAGTATATTGGCAAGGCATTCGTCTTCATGGACGACAATTCGCGCCCCCATCGTGCAAATTTTGTGAATGACTTCAGGATAACGACATTGCTCGACTAGAGTGGCCAGCATGTTCTCCACACATGAACTCTATCGAACATACCTGGGATACATTGAAAAGGGCTGTTTATGATCGGTGTGACCCACCAACCACTCTTAGGAATCTACGCCGAATCGCCTTTGAGGAGTGGGACAAACTGGACCAACAGTGCCTTGACGAACTTGTGGATAGTATGCCACGACGAATACAGGCATGCATCAATGCAAGACGACGTGCTACTGGGTATCAGAGGTACCGGTGTTTACAGCAATCTGGATCAACACCTCTAGAGGTCTCGCTGTATGCTGGTACAACTTGCAATGTGTGGTTTTAATGAACAATGCAAAGGACGGAAATGATGTTTATGTTGATTTCTATTCCAATTTTCTGTACATGCGGGAACTCTCGGAACCGAGGAACGCAAAACTTTTTTTGGTGTGTGTACATGAAGCAACGATTGTTTGCCATACGTTGTCGACGTACAATGTCTTACATCGCATCAGCAGCAACTCATGAAAGTAAGAGCCGAGCAGTAGCATCTTTAGATTGTACAAGGCCAGCCAGCGTACTAGTTTTTCATAACTTAGTAAGGAAATTTTTCTTGCAGAATCTGTTGTATGGTTTAAATGGCTCTGAGCACTATGGGACTTAACATCTGAGGTCATCAGTCCCCTAGAACTTAGAACTACTTAAACCTAACTAACCTAAGGACATCACACACATCCGTGCCCGAGGCCGGATTCGAACCTGCGACAGTAGCGGTCGCGCGGTTCCAGACTGAAGCGCCTAGAACCGTTCGGCTACAACGGCCGGCAATCTGTTGTAGTGTGAGTGAACTTTACCTCAATTATTTACCTGACAGGGTCCTATACTGTCGCCATTATGAATTCCAAGAATACCACCAGTGAATGAATAATATAATACCGAAAGTTTGAGCTTATTTAATTTCGGTAACTAAGGTAAAGAAGTGCAATTCAAGAAACTGAGAACTACGCAAAACTGTCATTTAACAGCATTGAACTTTGTTGATAGGTAAAGACTAATTGCTAACAGAAAAAAAGGAAAAGCATAATTTAAATGGATACTGACAAATATTATTTCAGAATAGGACCTTCCATGTGTTTTTTATGCACTGAAAACACTGCTCAAATTTGCAAATTACATAACAGCAAAATGTAAAATTACTTATTCCTCGTTGAATGAAACATCACGAATTTTCCAGAAATAAATTACTATAACAGGAAACAAGTATTTATGAATATTTGAATTCCCAAAAACAATATGAGTTAGACATCTTGGATATTCGGGAATCGAGCCGGATGTTCGCGTCGTTCTCGCACGATATACCTGCGAAATACCTGAAGAAGATGTTGACACCACATGTGGGTAAATGTGCACATCACATCCGGAACTCAGAGGATTTCCTACATCGACTGGGCCAGCAACACATCACAGACACAGACATCATGGTTAGTTTCGATGTGGTGTCTCTCTTTACACGTGTACCACTGAAGGAGTCACTTGAGATTATTGGAGAGAAGTTCGATGGGGCTCTCCTTGACCTGTTCAGGCATGTACTGACATCGACGTACTTCCTATAGGGGGGTCAATTTTATGAACAAACAGAAGGGGTGGCGATGGGTAGCCCTCTATCACCAGTGGTGGCCAACCTATTTATGGAAAGGTTTGAAGAGGAAGCACTCTCTTCAGCCAGATATCAACTCAAGTGCTTTTTTAGGTATGTGGATGATACCTTTGTCATCTGGCCCCATGGTAGAAGGAAGTTAGATGAGTTCCTGCTACATCTGAACTCTTGCCATCCGAACATTAAGTTCACGATGGAAATGGAGAAGGATGGAATACTTCCATTCTTGGATGTTCTGGTGAAGAGAAAGGGAGATGGCACATTTGGACACAGTGTGTACCGCAAACCTACGCACACTGACTTATACCTCCAAGCCAGCAGTTGCCACCATCCGACACAGAAGAATGGAGTGCTCAAAACACTGATCCACAGAGCACAAACTCTGTCAGATCCTGATAGTCTGGCCACAGAAATAGAACACTTACAATCAGTGTTCAGCAGGAATGGGTACTCCTCTAGAGATATCCAGAAGGCACTTCAACCTGCCAACCGGCCAAAGGATCCAGAAGAAGAACCAGAAGAGGCAAAGAAGATGGCATACTTGCCATATGCCGGACCTATCTCTACCAAGATCAGCCGGATTCTCCAGAAATATGACATCAGGAGCATATTTTGCCCACCCACAAACATTGGGGCTATGCTGGGGACTGTAAAAGATGACCTGGGGCTACGCAAGCCAGGTATTTACAACATACCATGCCAGTGTGGGATGTCATACATTGGCCAGACCACCAGAACTGTGGACATCAGGTGTAAAGAACACCAGAGACATACCAGACTCAGACAGGCAACTAAATCAGCCATAGCAGAGCATTGTCTGGAACTTGGTCATTCAATGGATTACAATGACACCAAGATTGTGACACAGACCTCAAGATATTGGGACAGTGTCATTAAAGAAGCAATTGAGATTAAGGTCACAGACAATCTAATCAACCGTGACTCGGGATACCAAATCAGCACTGCCTGGAATCCTGCGCTTGAGCTTGTGAAAACTCAACGCAGGACACTCCAGGATTCAGCAAGAAATATAAGTGGAGACCTAGAGAACAGCCGTGAGACAAGGTGTTGGACATTAGAGACCAGATCTGACACACCCCAGGTCATGAACTCGACTTCAGAAGACGGCCAGGCCGGGCGCGGACGGCGGAGGGAACACCGGCCACCAGAGAGGGACAATGTAGCCGCGTCTGGCGGGCGCGGACCTCAGATGGAACACACGACGCGGCGCGGACCGATTAGGGAGCGCCCAGCACGCAACAGAAGTGGAAACCGCAGTAACAGTCATGAGATAGAGTACCTAACATCTCAGATCGGGTCTGACACACCTCAAATGACAACCACAACCGTTGAGGACGGCCAAAACCGGCGCCGACGGCAGTCGGAACATCCGCGACTGGAGGGGTCCGTTGAAGCCGAGTCTGGCGGGCGCGGACCACAGATGGAACACTCGACTCGGCGCGGACCGATTAGGGAACGCCCAGCTCCTCCCAGGCATAAATACTGGACTCGATCGACCCAAGGACCAGTCTCAGGTAGCACCTGAAGAAGACAGCGAGGCACGCTGTTGAAATATCGTGCGAGAACGACGCGAATATCCGGCTGGATTCCCGAATATCCAAGATGTCAACAGATCGCCGGGAAAGCATGAAGAATTACAATATGAGTTAGCATTACTGGGAGTAATGTATAGCTATTCATTAAGCGAACTGTTGTGCAAACAACTAACTTTTACGTGCAAGTGATGAGTACGAGCAATTTTACTAGTTTTCTGATTAACTTTAGGCCATGGTATCAACTGTGTTTTTACATCTGCGATCGAGTCAGTACTTTTGGTTCCGTTCTCGCCTGATTACAATTCAGTGATCAGTTCGTAATTGCAGTCTGTAAACAGTTTATCATCATACAGTATAATTTGCCCCCCACATAGTGAACTGGCGACTATTCTTGAGCAACTTGCCAATGCAAATTCAGTTTATTTACACCAAATTTTGCTGTTTCTTATTTTTACCTTTTTTGGTCAAAGTTGCTTTTGAACGTTATCGCGCAAAAATTGTCGCGTGATAACAATTGGGTTATAACTATATCTGCACATATCTAGATTTTCTTTATTCTTACCAACCTACAGGGAATATTTGGTGCAAGTGTCACATAGAAATCTTAATTAACCGGACATGCAGGTTCGTTAAAATCTGACGCATCGGGTGATCCATTCTTCAATTATGCTCGAGTGTTCGGGATCCCCGCCAGGTCAGATTAAAGGAAGACAAGGAAGCAGTTCAGAGGTGTGTTACTAGATTTGTTATCGGTGGCCGGCCATGGTGGCCGAGCGGTTCTAGGCGCTACAGTCTGGAACCGCGCGACCGCTACGACCGCAGGTTCGAATCCTATCTCGGGCATGGATGTGTGTGATGTCCTTAGGTTAGTTAGGTTTAAGTAGTTCTTGGGGGCTGATGACCACAGAAGTTAAGTCCCAAAGTGCTCAGAGTCATTTGAACCATTTCTTTTGTTATATGTGGGTTCCATAAGCAAGGGAGTATTACGGAAATGCTTTATGAACTCGGGACTGAATCCTCGCAGTACAGACGACGTTCTTTCCGCCAAACACTATTGAGAACATTTGGAGAACAGGTATTGGCGAGAGATAGTGGAATGGGTCTACTGCCACCAATATACAGCTGTCATAAGGTCGCGAACACGAGATATGGGAATAACGGATTCTATGGAAGCATACTGACTGTCGGTTTTCCGTCGCTCCATTTTCGAGTGGAACAAGAAAAGAAGTTACTAGAAGTGGTGTAAGGTACGTTCCGCCATGCACCGAATGCTGCTTTGGTTGGGTTGGGTTGTTTGGGGGAAGAGACCAAACAGCGAGGTCATCGGTCTCATCGGATTAGGGAAGGTCAGGGAAGAAAGTCGGCCGTGCCCTTTTAAAGGAACCATCACGGCATTTGCCTGGAGCGATTTAGGGAAATCACGGAAAACCTAAATCAGGATGGCCGGATGCTGGCTTGAACCGTCGTGCTCCCGAATGCGAGTCCAGTGTGCTAACAACCTGTTTTACGGAGTACGTATGCAGATGTAGAGGCAGGAATATGTGGGATAAAAATTTTAGAGCGAAGTTACCCAAGTTTTGCGGAGATGAAGAGTCCTGCACAGCGTAGGCTAGCATAGAGCGCTGCCTCCATCCAGCCTCCGGAATGAAGACCACACCAAGTCGGTGTACTAACGCTGTAGCAAATGTTGTTGACAGAAATTCAGGAAAAGTTGTATTTAGAATATAATTGATACAACTCTTTAAAGTACTCTCCATGAACAGTTATAAGTTTTTCCTTCCTTTGAAACCACATCGAAAATGTCTGAGTCCAAGCTTCTTTACAGAAGTCACTTACAGCACTGGTCTATGCTATGAAAACCTCCTCACACGATGAGGAACCCTGAGAATGAAATATTTTGTACGAACGGGAACAGGAAGAAACCAGGTCAGATGAACAGGATTGATGCAGCAACACCCGCACTTTCTCCTTCTCCAAGAGTTCCACTGTTCTGGCAACCATGTGTGCTGAGTCATGGTCGTTAAGCCGAAGATGGCGACCTCTCTTCGACTTTGAGAGCCTGTGACCGCCATACGGTGATGATTTTTGGCAGGCACTCGATCACATATACCATCGAGTGTGCGACGTGTGTCCAAGGTCACGGAGGTGAGGTGCTCCATCTTGGCGAATAAAGTGGCTGCTATCTTCCTTCGTGAGCATCCACTTCTCGAACTTTCGTGGGTGGTTCATCACGTGGAAAGAACCATACTGAGGAATGCCTCGTCGTTTCGGGGTCATAATGGTATGCACGGGTTTCGTCATCTGCGACGATATAGCGTCTCTGGATCGTACGTCGTCGAATTTTTCAAGCGCCTTTTTAGGTTTCTTTCAGGGAATGTGGCACGCAGAGAGCACATCTCTTGGGGAGGACTAAATGATTGTGAACAATGGTATGCTTCACAGTGTTTATGGTGCCTTGAACGTCACAAAGGTGAGATAAGGATCACCTTCGATCATTTGCCTCATGGCATCATTTTCGGGTCGCTGCCTTTCTGATCTTCAAGAGACTTCCGACTCGTTGAAAATTCACGAGCCCAATTTCCAACGGTGGTTGGGGAGATTCACCAAAAACTGGTGCCTGAGAAGAGTGGCAATCTTCTGCATGTAACTTCACTTTTTACTCATAAAATACCATTGCACGAAAATCGTGGTGCCATGGAGACATCTACCACTGAGTGTGACTCAGCATTTCCCGAGTCCGCTTTTCCCTCATGGTTTGAGATCCAGTGGTTGAGGAGCCACACAATCCGAAGTCGGGAAACAATGCTCTTTCAAAATGAAATAATCACATTTTCTTGAGATTTACGATTTATGAGACGCTAAAATAGTAGAAATGTTGGAACATGTGAGGCAATACTGACCTTACCAGATATCTTAGAAAAAAGATTAAGGAAAGGCAAACCTACGTTTCCAGCATTTTGTTGAATGGAATACTCTCTTTCAAATTCTAAAGGTGGCAGGGGTAAAATACAAGGAGCGAAAGGCTATTTACAATTTGTGCAGAAACCAGATAGCAGTTATTAGAGTCAAGGGGCATGAAAGGGAAGCAGTGGCTGGGAAGGGAGTGAGAGAGGGTTGTAGCCTCTCCCCGATGTTATTCAATCTGTATATTGAGCAAGCAGTAAAGGAAACAAAAGAAAAATTCAGAGTAGGTATTAAAATCAGTGGAGAAGAAATAAAAACTTTGAGATTCGCCGATGACATTGTAATTGTGTAAGAGACAGCAAAGGACTTGGGAGAGCAGAAGAGCAGTTGAACGGAGTGGACAGTGTGTTGAAAGGAGGATATAAGATGAACATGAACAAAAGCAAAACGAGGATAATGGAATGTAGTCGAATTACGTCGAGTGATTCTCAGGGAATTTGATTAGGAAATGAGACACTTAAAGTAGTAAAGGGGTTTTGCAATTTTAGGAGCTAAATAAGTGATGATGGTCGAAGTAGAGAGGATATAAAATGTAGACTGGCAATGGCAAGGAAAGCGTTTCTGAAGAAGAGAAATTTGTTAACATCGAGTATAGACTTAAGTGTCAGAAAGTCATTTCTGAAAGTATTTGCATTGAGTGTAGCCATATATGGAAGTGAAACATGGACGATAAATAGTTTAGACAAGAAGAGAATAGAAGCTTTCGAAATGTGGTGCTACAGAAGAATTCTGAAGATTAGATGGGTAAATCACATAACTAATGAAGAGGTATTGAATAGAATTGGAGAGAAGAGGAGTTTGTGGCACAACTTGACTGGTAGAGGGGACCAGTTGGTAGGAAATGTTCTGAGGCATCAAGGAATCACAAATTTAGCATTGGAGGGCAGCGTGGAGGGTAAAAATCGTAGAGGGAGACCAAGAGATGAATACACTAAGCAGATTCAGAAGGATGTAGGTTGTAGTAAGTACTGGGAGATGAAAAAGCTTGCACAGGATAGAGTCGCATGGAGAGCTGCATCAAACCAGTCTCAAGACTGAAGAGCACAACAACAACAACAACAACAACAACAACAACAAAAACTTTCAGGATAGCCCTCATATATGAGACGTCTCCTTCTTCTCCTGTTAAACTGACAAATCCCGTATCATAGAAAAATTATTCCTAGAAGAATAAATTGCTGTGTAGTACTAGAGCCATTGTCTATGGCGCTGCTTTGCAAGCCGCGACACTTCGACCTTAGACCCCTCGGCGCCAGGGCCGCAGCCGCGACAGCTGGTGACGGCGGGCCGCACTTGTCGCGTGCCCTGCTCTGGGCCATTCACTCGCTTTCTAGCCATTCCGCTCCATTCACTTTCCCCGCGGCCGCGGCCGAGTTTACGTCCGCTGCAGCCATATATCTCGCGGCGAGCGCCGAGTCACGATGACGGCGCCGCCTCGCCGCCTCCCGCCGCAGCCGCCAGCAACACGTGACGGCCGTGATAAATCTGGGGCCGCCGAGCACCGCCGCTCGTAAATCCTTCCGCACCTGCCTACCCACCAGCCTCACGCCCCCGCACCGCTTCTTCTAGCACCGACCAACAACAGGCTGAACACTCGTACGTGGTAATCCTTCCCTATACGAGGTACACAAGCTATGCTTTTTTACACTACTGCCCATTAAAATTGCTACACCAAGAATAAATGCAGATGATAAACGGGTGTTCATTAGACAAATATATTATACTAGAACTGACATGTGATTACATTTTCACACAATTTCGGTGCATAGATCCAGAACAACCAACTCTGGCCGTAATAACAGCCTCGATACGCCTGGGCATTGAGTCAAACAGAGTTTCGATGGCGTGTACAGGTACAGCTGCCCATGCAGCTTCAACACGATACCACAGTTGAGCAAGAGAAGTGACTGGCGTATTGTGACGAGCCAGTTGCTCGGCCCCCATTGACCAGACGTTTTTAATTGCTGAGATATCTGGAAAATGTGCTGGTCAGGGCAGCAGCCGAACATTTTTAGTATCCAGAAAGGCCCGTACAGGACCTGCAACATGCGGTCGTGCATTATCCTGCTGAAATGTAGGGTTCCGCAAGGATCGAATGACGGGTAGAACCACGGATCGTAACACATCTGAAATGTAACGTCCACTGTTCAAAGTACCGTCAGTGCGAAGAAGAGGTGACTGAGACGTATAACCAATGGCACCCCATACCATTACACCGGGTGATATGCCAGCATGGCGATGACGAATACACGCTTCCAATGTCCGTTCACCGCGATGTCGCCAAACACGACTATCATGATGCTGTAAACAGAACCTGGATTCATGCGCAAAAATGACGTTTTGCCATTCGTGCACCCAGGTTCGTCGTTGAGTACAGCATCGCAGGCGCTCTTGTCTGTGATGCAGCGTCAAGGGTAACCGCAGCCAATGTCTCCGAGCTGATAGTCCATGCTGCTGGAAACGTCGTTGAACTGTTAGTGCAGATGGTTGTTGTCTTGCAAACGTGCCCATCAGTTGACTCAGGGATCCAGACGTGGCTGCACGATCCGTTACAGCCATGCGGATAAGATGCCTGTCATCTCGACTGCTAGTGATACGAGGCCCTTGGGATTCAGCACGGCGTTCCGTATTACCGTCCTGAACCCACCGATTCCATATTCTGCTAACAGTCATTGGATCTCGACCAACACGAGCAGCAATGTCGCGATACGATAAACCGCAATCTCGATAGGCTACAATCCGACCTTTATCAAAGTCGGATACGTGATGGTACGCATTTCTCCTCTGTGCACGAGCCATCACAATAACGTTTCACCAGGCAACGCCTGTCTACTGCTGTTTGTGTATAAGAAATGGGTTGGGAACATTCCTCATGTCAGTAAGTTGTAGGTGTCGCCACCGGCGCCAACCTTGTGTGAATGCTCTGAAAAACTAATCATTTGCATATCACAGCATCTTCTTCGTGTCAGTTAAAATTCGCGTGCGTAGCACGTTATCTTCGTGGTGTAGTAATTTTAACGGCCAGTACTGTAAATAGGCTCTCCACAATACAGCGAAATATACAGTATAAAAAATCACAACACAAAGAAACAGTTGTGCGACATAAACGAAAGTCGTTAGGCCTGTTTCCAATCTGAAAGATGATGTCTATTCAAATGTCGCACCAGTCGCATAAGCACGGCGCTAGTAGCTTCACTATGAGGATGCAAATCAAGTTTACTTTAAATAAACGTGCAGCTTTCGTGAGCGTTAGTTATCTTTGTGATTTGGACGTGGTAGCTGGCCTTTAAGGGGACAAAGATGCCATTATCAAAATGTTTCTGATTTTGTGAATGCATTGTCAAATTGTAAAACTATCGACGTTTCCGTCTCAGTTGCAAGTGATCTTCTTCAGGGTCTATTTGTTTTACATATTGAAAATGCCCTCAAGAACCCAGAATAATTTTATTGACTGTGACACTGGCCGCGGAAGCCTACGTTTATATAGAAACTCATTGATTTTGAACGAGTTCGGGTAATGAGACTAAGAGAAGTTGAACGTTCCTTCCGCGATACTACACAAAGATCTGTCAGGAATGTAGTCATTGTTTATGATTGCTGGCAGTGGTGGTCACGGGAAGGTACTATCGCGAGAACACTGGGCTCCAGAATGCCACATAATGCTACCGAGAGCATCTTGTTCAGCATTTGACTCTGGGGATGACGATATTTGGTTTGTGGGGCGCTCAACTGCACGGTTATCAGCTCCCGTACAAATTCCCAAACTTTGCTCAGTCCAGTGTCGCTACTTTCACTAATGATGATGAAATGAAGAGGACGACACAAACACCCAGTCATCTCGAAGCAGGTGAAAATCCCTGACCCCGCCGGGAATCGAATCCGGTGCCCCGTGATCGGGAAGCGTGAACGCGACCGCGAGACCACGAGCTGCGAACGCATTTGACTTTGGCGCAACGTTCTGAGTCTGCATCAGCAATTCGAACAGCAGTTGGCACCACAGGGACACAATAAACTGTTATAAACCCCTTACTGCAAGGACAGCTTTGAGTCAGACGCGCAGTAGCGTTCATTCTACTGGCGGCATACTACCGCCATTTGCGGCTTCAGTGGTGTCAAGCGACACCTTACTGAAGGGCAGGGTGGACTCCAGCTGTGTTTTCTGACGAAAGCTGGCTCTGTGATGGCCGTGTATTGGTTAGAAGAAAGCTATTTGAGGACCCACAACCAACCTGTCTACGTTCAAGACAAAAAATGGCTCTGAGCACTATGCGACTTAACTTCTGAGGTCATCAGTCGCCTAGAAGTTAAAACTAATTAAACCTAACTATCCTAAGGACATCACACACATCCATTCCCGAGGCAGGATTCGAACCTGCGACCGTAGCGACCACTCGGCTCCAGACCGTAGCGCCCAGAACCGCACGGCCACTCTGGTCGGCCATTCAAGACACGCTGGACCTACACTTGGGGTGCGATTTCGCATGACAGCGGTAGTAGTCTCGTAGTTATCCCAAGCACCCTGACTGCAAACTTGTTGCCCTCCCATTCATGAACAGAATCCCAGGGAGTGTTTTCCAACAGGAATACACTCGCCCACATACCGCTGTTGTGGCCCAACGTGCTCTACAGGGTCAACAGGTTGCCTTTGCCTGCTCGATCATCAGATCTGTCACCAAATGAGCACGTGTGGGACACCATCGGGCGAGAACTCGCCGGCCGGAGCTGCCGAGCGGTTCTAGGCACTTCAATCTGGAACCACGCGACCGCTACGGTCGCAGGTTCGAATCTTGCCTCAGGCATGGATGTGTGTGATGTCCTTAGGTTAGTTAGGTTTAAGTAGTTCTAAGTCCTAGGCGACTGATTACCTCACAAGTTAAGTCGCATAGTGCTCAGAGCCATTTGAACCATTTGAACGACAACTCCAGCATTATTCACAACCAGTATCAACTGTCCATCTATTGATCGGCCAATTGTAAAAATGGTTCAGATGGGTCTGAGCAATATGGGGCTTAACTTATGAGGTCATCAGTTCCCTAGAACTTAGAACTAATTAAACCTAACTAACCTAAGGACATCACACACATCCATGCCCGAGGCAGGATTCGAACCTGCGACCGTAGTGGTCGCGCGGTTCTCGACCGTAGCGCCTAGAACCACTCGGTCACCCCAGCCGGCGGCCAAGTTTAACAGGCCTGGAACTCCATCCCACAAACTGACGTCCGGCACCTGTACAACATAATGCGTGCACGTTTTCATGGCTGCATTCAACATTCTGGTGGTTACACTGGTTGTTAATGTACCACCATTTCACATTTGCAATGCCTTATCTCGGACTTACATTATCCTGCGATCTTGTAATGTCATTACTTGTAGGTTTGATCGTCACGCGAGTGTTACGGAAATGTTTCAGGAACTCGGGTGGGAGTCTCTAGAGGAAAGGACGCGTTCTTTTCGTGAATCGCTACTGAGGAAATTTAGAGAAACAATATTTGAGGATGACTGCAGTACAATTTTACTGCCGCCACCTTACATTTCGCGGAAAGACCACAAAGATAAGATAAGAGAGATTAGGGCTCGTACAGAGGCATATAGGCAGCCAGTTTTCCCTCGTTCTGTTTGGGAGTGGAACAGGGAGAGAAGATGCTTGTTATGGTGCGAGGTACCCTCCACCACGCACCGTATGGTGGATTGCGGAGTATGTATGTAGATGTAGATGTACTTACATATATTCCTGGAAGGTCATCTCTATATTAATTATTGTTTGGTGTTGCGATTTTTTTTGTCGGTGTAGTTGTTTAGGAAGTCTTATTTTGTGCGGAGATATCATTGGTCTATAGTGCAATGATAGGTCGTTAAAGCTTAAACTTTTGTCCGGAAATACATTACTCGATCAAACCTATCTGGGCACATGCTTTTGATCGTTAATGTGGGATGTGTCCATTGTTCGCCTTCATGACGGCTTGAACTCTGCCGGAGCTACTTTCAGTGAGGTATCCGAAAGTCTGTGGAGAAATGGCAGGCCTGTCTTCCCGAAGAGCTGAAACCAAAGAAGATAGTGATGTCGGGCGCTGGGCTCTGGAGGGGCGAAGTCGACGTTGTAACTCATGCCAAAGGTGTTCCACTGGGTTCAGGCAGGAACTCGTGGCAGGCCATTTCAGGAACGTTATTGTCCATTGCCTCATGCACGCTGCTTTATGACAGGGTGCGCTGTAAAGTTGATAGAATCATCGGTTTCAGAACTGCCACAGGGTAATGCGTGATTTATCACTAAAAATCACTCGTTTCCAGTCATCCACTATCCGATGGCGTCACTCTTTGCACCAAATAAAGTGCCGCTTAGCACTGACACCAGACATTTATCCTTATGAGGAGCTGCTCGAGCATTGTACCCCATTGTTTTTAACTTCCTACTCACAGTCACTGTGTTAACTGCACTGGCGGTAGTACTTTTGAACTTAAGGATGATGACTTCCACTGATTTCATGCGATTTCTTACAGCTGTGCTCTAGGGTCCCTCCCCATCAGTACATGAGGTTTGTCTTGTCTTGGCTTAGCTCTGGTTCTTCCTTCATGTCTGCACTTCACAATCGATTCTTCAGTAGTCGATTAAGGCCGTTTCAGAGGTGCTGAAATGTGCCTGGTGCATTTGTTACTCAGGTCACATCCAATATTAGTCCACATTCGATGTTACTGAGCAATCCCGACCGAACAATTCTGTTGTTACAGGCCATTTTATGCCAGTACTGAGCGGCAGATTTTCTGTTGATGTTCATTTTAATTATTTGTTAGTTGTTTTCGTCTCTGTACTTGGCCCTGTCATTGTGGTGCTGCTGCCAGAAGCTCCAACTGATCTGTTCGTTCATTTTGTATGGAGAACTGAAACGCATACCTTCTTGGTCGTCATGCTTGTGAGACGTCGATAGGAGAGAGACGTTACTAAACACTTTTGAACACCATTGTTGAGATGGTAAAAGTTTTGTTACTATAATTAATGAAGTGCGTCCAATTTTTCGTAGAAATGATGTTCCAGGTTCTTCGACTGTGGAAAGAATAATCGAAAAATATGGAAGTGCTTGTTCACGCGACACGAACTCGCAACGTTTGTACGGTAACTAACCAGAAAATATTAGATACAGGTTCCCAGGTAGATGCTATTTTCCTTGACTTCAGGAAGGCGTTCGATACAGTTCCGCACTGTCGCCTGATAAACAAAGTTAGAGCCTGCGGAATACCAGACCAGTTCTATGGCTGGTTTGAAGAGTTTTTAGGAAACAGAACACAGTATGTTGTTCTCAATGGAGAGACGTCTACAGACGTTAAAGTAACCTCTGGCGTGCCACAGGGGAGTGTTATGGGACTATTGCTTTTCACAATATATATAAATGACCTAGTAGATAGAGTCGGAAGTGGGAACTGACTCTTAACATAGACAAATATAATGTATTGCGAATACATAGAAAGAAAGATATTTTATTGTGTGATTATATAATAGCGGAACCACCACTGGTAGCAGTTACTACTGTAAAATATATGAGAGTATGCGTACGGAACGATTTGAAGTGGAATGATCATTTAAAATTAATTGTTGTTAAGGCGGGCGCTAGCTTGAGATCCATTGGGAGAGTCCTCCTTCAACAAAGGAGGCGGATTACAAAACACTCGTTCGACTTCGAGTATTGCTCATCAGTGTGGGATCCGTACCACGTCGGGTTGACAGAGGAGATAGAGAAAACCCAAAGAAGAGCGGCGCGTTTCGTCACAGGGTTATCTGGTAAGCGTGATAGCTTTACGGAGATGTTTAGCAAACTCTAGTGGCACTCTCTGCAAGAGAGGCGCTCTACATCGCGGTGTAGCTTGCTGTCCAGGTTTCGAGAGGGTGCGTTTCTGGATGAGGTATCGAATATATTTCTTCCCCCTACTTATACCTCCCGAGGAGATCACGAATGAAAATTAGAGAGATTCGAGGGCGTATGGAGGCTTTCCGGCAGTCGTTCTTCCCGCGAACCATACGCGACTGGAACAGGACAGGGAGGTAATGACAGTGGCACGTAAAGTGTCCTCCGCCACACACAGTTGGGTAGCTTGCGGAGTATAAATGTAGATATAGACTACCGCAGCTTTTGGGAGTTCTGTCTGGTGCCCAGCGATCTCGAATATTTATTTTGCACAAGAAATGGACATTTAGTGGACACTCTTTATAGCATTCTCACTGACGTTTTGCATCTCCATGCTTACAAAATCTAAATTATTCAACAACCTCTACCAACAGACCATCCGCAGGGAACAGTTGCGCTGTTTCGCAATTTGGTGACCAGAAGTCACCGCGTCGATCTTGTGATTTGTTTTATGGGTATCCATGAAGCTACAATTTTACTCCAAGAAGACCAAGCATTATCCAAAACTGTTATTGAAAATTTTGCCGGAAGAGTATGCATTTGGAAT
The DNA here is from genome assembly GCF_023897955.1 of Schistocerca gregaria. Taxonomy (NCBI): domain Eukaryota; kingdom Metazoa; phylum Arthropoda; class Insecta; order Orthoptera; family Acrididae; genus Schistocerca; species Schistocerca gregaria. The sequence continues at coordinate 1,054,063,145 of NC_064920.1, forward strand.
CAAAATAGTAGAGTATGTTTACCGGATGTTTCGTTCCATAAACAGTTCACCATTGTATACATTTTACACCAATAAACATTAGAGTTTATGTTTACAGAAAAAACATTTTATTTAAAATTATAGTTTTGTTGTCATATTGATCACCTTATGCTGTATATTGCAGGCCGGTTAGAAAAAACATATTTGCGTTATCGATGCACTCCAAAGGAACAAAAAGTGATGTCAATAATATGAGTTAAAATGTATAATTTTCCTTTTTTTTCAACAACATTTTCCTTACACCGTACAGTGACCGTAGGAATATCATTCTACACCGATTCCTAAAACAAGTTTTTCCACAGGCACATCGTGTTACAATTTAAATTTTGAAATGGCTGTAGTTAAAATGTTACGAGTATAATATCTGAAACCGCATCCACCATATACGAAAACCGATGTAGAGAGAGAATCGTAAAAAGTACCAGAGAGAATCATAAAAAGCACTCGTTACTCGTTAGAGGTGATACTTAAATATTAGTATAATTTGTGGCACTCTATTACAACAGAAAACTGTGCAGGATCTGTTTAACTGTTCAACTTTTTATGACAGATACATAATTTATCACTATCGGAAACCTTAAAAGGTTTTCTTAAACATTTTCAGTATGTAATGACAACAATGTGATTGGGGTACCAGAGAGATCCACTGTTGTTGGGTATGCGTGAGAATATCATAGGGAAGGCAAAAGCCGACCGGTTAAAAACGATACCAGTATTTTACACTGACGGAAAAAGAAATCGCAACACCAAGAAGGAGCTGTGTGACATGAAGTGAAGTTGATAGCCGTGTTTCTGCATTTGTACATCTGAAATATGAAATCTACTCAAATTTTACGGGAGTTGAATAAGAGTGGCGCTGGAAGAGCCATTTGAGAATGAAAGTCAGGATTGCTTTCAATATACGCTGTAATGGTTCTAAACGTTAGATAGCTTTGAGATTGGACGTTGCGAGTTTATTTTAGTCAAGAATGCCTTTCAGGCGACAAAAACGCCATTAACAACACCTCGCTGAGTTTGAACGACGTCTTTCAATCGTGCTAACCCGAAGTTGGATCTTAATTCTGCGATACTGCAGAAAGACTTGGCAGGAATCCAGCCACTGTACATGACTGGTGGTGGCGGTGGTCACGACAATGAACTGTCACTGGAAGACCGGGGTCCGAACTGTGACTTGGCGCTACCAAAACTCGCGATCGCCAAATGACCAACACGGCAATCAAATCCGAGCGTCATTAATGAACTGTGCACAAAATAACGAGCTGTTAAACTTTACCACAGCGTGTAGGATCATACATATGGACAAGACACTGTCGCGGGCGAGACAGAAGCTACAGAAGCTGGTGGTCCTTCCAAAAAGATGTTGCAGAATGTTCTAGAGCGGATGAGGAGGTGTTCAGGAGTTTTGTTAGCTGTCTGGCACCTCACACAAGTGTGCCTACGTCTGAAATATGTAGTTCTGACGCAATCTTACTGGGTGATGAAGCAACTGTCACCTGCTGGGCCATAGAACTAACCTCTTCCGTTTCCTAATCTGGCACTGCCTCAGCCTGTGGAACGACGGGCTTTTCCGTTTTCATCCGCGACTCAAAACCAAGAAGACGCTCCGGTTTACTTGTATATTTTTAACGGCCTCCGCCATATTGTACAATTTATTAATTCCTTTTTAAAAATGGCGGCAGCCGAAACCTGTTCACAGGTTTCATTTATATATATATTATTTCTCAAGTGAAAATCCCTTTTTAAAGCTCGTACTAATCATAGAGGTATGAATAAATAAGTAAGGTTCTGTCACTGAATACCAATTTTGCTCTAAAATGTACTATTCGCGGAAAATTTTAACATAAAATAGACATTTAATTATCATCATGGATGGCCAGCTTCATGCCTATATTTGAAGAAGCTAATTTATAAATAGCGAAGAAGAAACTCCCTTTTCATATTATCTTATAATAAATACAATTTTATTTGAGTTAAATTATTTATTAACTAGAAGAGTTATGTACGGCATTGTCGAGGATAATAACCATATCCACTGCGGTATTGCATTACCACTGGCTGTCGCACAAGTTGACATTTCTAAACGAATATGTTTTCCGAAACGGTAAACATATCATTGTCGCCTTGAATTGTGATTTACCTATTGCTACTCGCGTTTACTGTAATTGAATTTTGTTCAAAATTATGTGCATGGAAATGTTTACTGATCAGCCAGAACATTATGACCACCTACCTAATAGCGGTATTACCTTTGACACTCGTAACAGAGGCGACGCTTCTTCTCGTGGAAGCAATAATGATTTGGTAGATCGCTGGAGGGAGTTGGCACCACGTCTGCACACACAAGTCACTTAATTTCCGTAAATTACGCGGAGGAGGCAATGAATTCTGACGCTAAGTTCAGTTACAAACCAGATGTATTCGCTCGGTTCATATCTGGCGAACTAGGGAGTTAACACATCAATTGGACTTGCCGCTGTGCTCTTCGAACCACACCGTCACACTGCTGGCCTTGTGACATGGTGAATGACCTTGTTGAAAAATACCACTACCACCGGGAAACATGATCGTCATGGAGGGGTGCACGTGCTCTGAAGTCAATGTATGACACTCCTTGACCGCCACGGTATCTTGCTCGACCTTCACTGAACCCATGGATGCCCACGTGAATGTTCCCCAGAGCATAGTGGAGCCGCCGCCACTTTGTCTCCATCCGGCAGTACAAGTGTCAAGGAGCTGTTTCCTTTGAAGACGATTGATTCGTGCCCTCCCATGATGAAGTAGGCAGCGGGATTCATCACACCATGCAACGCTCTGCCATTGCCATGGCATAGGTCGTCCACTGCGAAAGCCCATCGTTAGGAGGGTACGGTGCAGTGTGTATTCAGATACACTTGTACTCCATCCAGCATTAAAGTCTGGTGTTTGGTCCGCCACAGTTCACCGCCTGTCCTGTTCCGCGAGGCTGCCCAACCTACGTCGTCCTACATATGTAGTGACGGTAGTCGCCCAACCCCACGACGTCTGGACGTGGTTTCACCTTGGTTTCGCCACGTGTTGAAGACACTCACCATAGTACACCTCGAACACTCGACAAGTCGTGCAGCTTCGGAAATGCTCTTGCCGTGCCTTTGGACCACCACAGTCTGTCCTCGGTCAAAGTCAGATAGATCGCGCTTCTTCCCCATTCTAGACAACAGCAAACTCACTGCATTACATGCACCGTTCGTATGTCTGACTAGCAGTCATTACTCACCAGGTGACGCTGCTATCGCTTGAACGGATTTATAACGATAGTTAATCGGCGGTCAAAATGTTCTGACTGATCAGTGTATGTATAGAGGAATGTGTATTAAATTCATGATTATTTTTTCATGTCGTTCGATCCATTTTTAAAGAACTTTCCTCTTCATTCTCACAACCACCTTATCCCCAAATCCCTAAGGACTACACTTATTCAAATATTGTCATTATTACAACTATAAATTCGTCTAGGTTCCCTGTTTTCAATTAGTGCTCAACTGATTGACACCGGGAAAACCATTCTAATATCACGGATTGACTAACACCATCTAATCCAAGGAAGCTTTTCAATTGACGAAAATTCAGTTGCCTCTTAAAACTGCATTTGCGATTACTATAAACAAATTGCAGGAACAAAAGCTTCAAAGATCAAGACTGTATTTACCAAATTCGGACTTTATTCACGGACAGTAATTATTATATGTAGCCCCTTTCAAGGGTAACTAAATGAGCTAACATTTTAGTATTCCTTAAAGAAACTGAAAAACAGAAAGTACACGAAGATTACAATTTAGGTCAACCGTCGTTTACACGGAGGTACTTTAACGCTCTGTAAAGAATTTCATTCAAGTGCGTGGAAATGTATATACAAGGGTGTGTCTTAAGTTCATGATTATTTTTTCATGTCGTTCGACTGATTTTTAAAAATGTTTTCTCTTCCCACATCTATCTTTATCCCAGCGTCTACACTTACTCCAAATAGTGTCATTATTTATAGAAGAGCGAAAGTTTCGCACAGGTTCCCTGGTCGTTATTACAAGGTTCCTTTCCTTTCAGTAATTATTTTGAAACTTTAATTCGATGTTGAACTTATATTTAAGTGAAAATAACATTGATACGCAATTTATGGATACAGCAGCGGTTTCCCGAAACCGTCTCCTGATTTCATATGCATTAATTATTTCCTTAAGCTTTCTTTCTTTCCGACCTTGCACTGTCGCCCACACGCTCCTCACAACATGGGACGTTCTTGTGAGGGTCTGTAACAAGATGCGTTACATGAACATTCTGCAACATGTATCAAGGATTAGGAACTGAATGCAGTGACCTTGATGGGTCATAGGAATGAAACTCCATATAAAAATGGAACTAGAAAAAGCGTAATACGGATGTCCTATGTAGTAAAATTGGAAGTTCTCTTTGCCATGCACTCCCAATGGTTTTCAGATGGCGGACGGTGCGGGCATGTGATTGCCGCCATTACGTCGCAAACACCGATGGCTGCAGCAAGTGAAACCATTGACACCTTCTGGAGGCCGGCACCATGATGGAAGTGGTGGACAATCTTCTGACACGCCACAGACTGACGCGTCGGCCGAGCTGTCCGGAACAGTGGGCTGTTCCCGGAGATGTTGGAGTAATTAGTCGCTGCAGGTGGACGCACGAATGAGTTCTCGATAGAACCGTGAGTAAGGGCCTCGAGAGTGGAGTGAGTGGTGTCTGTTTCTGGACGGATGGACAGCAATCCCAGTAGATCGTCATTTTTAACATACCTCCACGAATCCCAGTAGAGGTGGAGAAAGGGGTTTCTGCATATCAAGGGAGCACTTGCTGCTATCGGTTGCACACTGGCGGCTTTATAATTGATAAGCGTACTGGTTGGTATGTGAGAACTACATTCGAAGTATTTGCTAGTGACAACAGTCTGCAGGAAGTCTGTTTTTTCATATGACAAATTATGGTTGTTTACTTATGGCATACAGGAGTATAGGTGTGTACGCTCTGAGAGAGAGCAGATCAGTTTGTTAGAGACACACTGTGAGCGTGATTATTTGTATTAATGTGAAGTGTTGGTTTAAGCTACGCCATCAACATGACTCAATTGTTAGCACATTTCTGCAGAGGTTTAATCTTGTTCTACGTGGATAACTAAGTGTTTGCGTTATTGTATAATAATTTATTAAAACATATGCATTGGAAGGTTGGTAGAGAGTTGTTTGTAGTAATGATATAAGGACGGTTGTAGCAGCAGGCCAACGTGTTGTTCGTGTGTTATGACTCTAGTTACGTTTTTACAACATACGAGGGATATTCAGTAGGTAATGCAACACATTTTCTTCTCAGGCAATTTTGGTCCAATGATGCGTAATTTGTAATGGGACATTGTGGAATTTTCCCTCTTCAGCCCCTGTAGTTTCAAGAAGTGGCGCTGTACTTAGCTTGCAAAATGGCGCCTGCAATGAAGGCGTGTCCAAGCAGAGAGCTATTATTGAGTGTCTTTCGGTGAAAAAACCAGAGCGTAGCAGACATTCACAGTCGCTTGCGGTACCTGACAGTGAACAAAAGCCTGGCGAGTCGTTGGGCGAGGCATCTGTCATTATCTCAACAAGATCGTGCAAACCTGTCCGATCACCCGTGTGCTGACTGGCCAAACACAGCTGTGACTCCTATAGTGTTGGAACGTGCGGACACTCTCATTCGATGTCATTGGCGGATCACAATCAAACACCACACCACACAAGTGGACTCTCAGAAATCTGCGCACCCCAGAGGAGATCACAGGCTGTTCTTCCTCATCCACCCTATGGCCTTAACCTCGCAGCTTCCGACTTCCATCCGTTTGGCCCAGTTAAGGATGTACTCCGTGGGAAGCCCTCCTAGTAAGGTGGCGTAAGGACGTCTCATTGAACGGAGATGTTGGAAAATAGGGTATTATAGCCAAAAGAGAGGGAAATAATACTGTGTTTTGGATACCTGAATAAAACCAATCTTTTTCAAGAAAAAAAGTGTTGCATTACTTACTGAGCGCCACTCGTAATACCACGTTTTGTGAGTGAAACCAGACGTACTTTCTTTTATGATTTAGGTTTATCTGTTCCAGTGAATCCGCTACTTACGCTGGGGTACGATATACAGCAGAAGTCGACGCATACGTATGCGTCCCCGGTACCCTTTCCGTGTGCTATGCCGTGCCATGGGAAGCGTGAGCTGCCGGGATGCTACGCGGTGCCCATAAACCAGCGAAATCCGAGACGCGACCGGAGGTCGGACGCTGGCGCACGAGTTTTACATATGGGATGCGGCGCCTAAAACGTGATATTGTACATCTCTGTAAACGCCACCGCCCACAGCTTCCAGTTGTGGCCGCTGCTGCTGCATGTCGAGTAGAAAGCCCCAGAAGTCTCCCACAAACAGTCTTTGGTTCTCGCTTTGAGTCTGTTACATTTGTTTGATTCTTAAATAGTTTCACGTTCATTACCGATCCTACGCTACAAGTAAATTAACCGTACGGAACTTAATTTGCGGACATTCCACCGTGAGGCACGAAATGGTAATGTTACATATTTGGAATGTCTGCATCTCGCTTCCGACCTCTTTCGCACTGGATCGCTAATTGGTACGATAGAGTTTAAAATCCTTTTCCATTATTTCAAATATCAGTTTTCTTAATTACTAAAAATGACCTGTGGAGAGTTACTAGATGGTTCCTTTATCAGGAACGTATCGTATTTCCCCGTGTTTATTGAGGAGATACTGACAGGTTTCAGATAGATTATATAATGGTAACACAGATATTTAGGAACCAGGTTTTAAATTGTAGGAGATTTCCAGGGGCAGATGTGGACTCTGACCACAATCTATTGGATATGAACTGTAGATTAAAATGGAAGAAACTGCAAAAAGGTGGGAATTTAAGGAGATGGGACCTAGATAAACTGACAAAACCAGAGGTTGTACAGAGTTTCAGAGAGAGCATAAGGGAACAATTGACAAGAATGGGGGAAGGAAATACAGTAGAAGAAGAATGGGTGAGCTTTGAGAGATGAAGTAGTGAAGGCATCAGAGGATCAAATACGTAAAAAGACGAGGGCTAGTAGAAATCCTTGGGTAACAGAAGAAATACTGAATTTTGAAAGGAGAAAATATAAAAATGCAGTAAATGAAGCAGGCAAAAAGGAGTACAAACGTCTCAAAAATGAGGTCTACAGGAAGTGCAAAATGGCTAAGCAGGGATGGCTAGAGGACAAATGTAAGGATGAAGAGGCTTATCTCACTAGGGTAAGATACATACTGCCTATAGGAAAATTAAAGAGACCTTTGGAGAGAAGGGAACCATTTGTATGAATATCAAGAGCTCAAATGGAAACCCAGTTCGAAGCAAAGAAGGGAAATCAGAAGGTGGAATGAGTATATAGAGGGTCTATACAGAGGCGATGTTCCTCAGGACAATATTATGGAAATGGAAGAGGAGGTAGATGAAGATGAAATGGGAGATAAGATATTGCGTGAAGAGTTTGACAGAGCACTGAAACCCATAAGTCGAAATAAGGCCCCGAGAGTAGACAAGATTCCATTAGAACTACTGACAGCCTTGGGAGAGCCAGTCTTGACAAAACTCTACCATCTGGTGAGCAAGATGTATGAGACAGGCGAAATTCCCTCAGACTTCAAGAAGAATATAATAATTCCAATCCCAAAGAAAGCAGGTGTTGACAGATGTGAAAATTACCGAACTATCAGTTTAATAAGTCACGGCTGCAAAATACTAACGCGAATTCTTTACAGACGAATGGAAAACCTGGTAGAAGCCGACCTCGGGGAAGATCATTTTGGATTCCGTAGAAATATGGGAACACGTGAGGCAATACTGATCCTACGACTTACCTTAGAAGCTAGACTAAGAAAAGGCAAACCTACGTTTCTAGCATTTGTAGACTTGGAGAAAACTTTTGACATTGTTGACTGGAATTCACTCTTTCTAATTCTGAAGGTGGCAGGGGTAAAATACAGCGAACGAATGGCTATTTACAGTTTTTACAGAAACCAGATGGCAGTTATAAGAGTCGTGGGACGTGAAAGGGAAGCAGTAGTTAGGAAGGGAGTGAGACAGGGTTGTAGCCTCTCCCCGATGTTATTTAATTAGTATATTGAGCAAGCAGTAAAGGAAACAAAAGAAAAATTCGGAGTAGGTATTAAAATCCATGGAGAAGAAATAAAAACTTTGAGGTTAGCCGATGACATTGTGTTTCTGTCAGAGACAGCAAATGACTTGGAAGAGCAGTTGAACGGAATGGACAGTGTCTTGGAGGAAGGATATAAGATGAACATCAACAAAAGCAAAACGAGGATAATCGAATGTAGTCGAATTAAGTCGGGTGATGCTGAGGGAATTAGATTATGAAAGGAGACAAAGTAGTAAAGGAGTTTTGCTATTTAGGGAGCAAAATAACTGATGATGGTCGAAGTAGAGAGGATATAAAATGTAGGCTGGCAATGGCAAGGAAAGCTCTTCTGAAGAAGAGAAATTTGTTAACATCGAGTATAGATTTAAGTGTCAGGAAGTCGTTTCTGAAAGTATTTGTATGGAGTGTAGCCATGTGTGGAAGTGAAACATGGACGATACCTAGTTTGAACAAAAAAAGAATAGAAGCTTTCGAAATGTGGTGCTACAGAAGAATGCTGAAGATTAGATGGGTAGATCTTATAACTAATGAGGAGGTACTGTATAGAATTGGGGAATAGAGGAGCTTGTTGCACAAATTGACAAGAAGGAGGGATCGGTTGGTAGGACGCGTTCTGAAGCATCAAGGGATCACCAACATAGTATTGGAGGGCAGCGTGGAGGGTAAAAATCGTAGAGGGAGAACAAGAGATGAATACACTAAGCAGATTCAGGAGGATGTAGGCTGCAGTAGGTACTGGGAGGTGAAGAGTCTTGCACAGGATAGAGGAGCATGGAGAGCTGCATCAAACCAGTCTCAGGACTGAAGACCACAAAAACAACATATTGAAGACAATTATGGTTGAACTTCATAAAATTACTGTGCAAACACACAGTAAAGATGTGGAGATCGGGCAGACTCTTGTCCTAAAGTAACAGGCCTTTACGCTAAGGTGATCTCATTGGATACCTCATAATATCGTGTCGGACCACCCTTTGACCAGCGTAGCGTATCATCCCGACGTGGCGTAGACTCCTCAAATCTTATTAACTCCTTTGCAGAAATATTGAGTGATGCTCCCTCCAAAGTAAACTATAATTGCGAAAGTGTTGCTGGTAGATTTCATACGAACGTGAATTATTTTTGGAAATGACACGAAAAACGTTTGTGTACGGCAACGTAAAGTTATCATAAGCATGTGGAGGCGATTTGCTAACTTTTATGGTGTTCGGTAAGTGATAACTAGAATCCAAGAACTTTGATGCATTCATTGCTGTTAGACTGGCTCTCATATTGTAATTATTACAATGATTTTTTTTTCCTGATTTTGAGACTGAGAACAATAACATCAGTCGGTGTCTTTATTTGGAGATCTTCATTGCATTTGTGTTGAGATATTCCCACTTTCCGTTTCATAATTTACTATTCACCGCTCCATTTTTTTAATCTGCAACCGACGAAGAAAAAAGCCAATGGGGACAGTGTGACAACATTTTAAAGACCCAAAGTAAGTAAACCACCCCTTCTTTCGTGCTGTGGAGGAGGGAAATTTTCTAGAACACTTAACTGCGAACTGATCAACGTAATTCTCTTCATCCGAAAATTCGCAAAGAACAACATGTGCTATCAGCGTGTCCGATATAGTAATGTGCCTCTGCAGGAACATTCCCTACCTTAGCTTAATTAGTTAAGAAAAGTTAGATTCCGCTACATTACGTCCTGTAGGAATACGTAACTTTTTTTAAAATACTCTGAGTAACTGGCTTACTCCGTAAAATTTTGGAGCTTCTTCTTTCAGAAGCAAAATACCTTAGTAAGCTGCAGTGGTCATACAGTGTATATGCTGATTGGTGTGGCACGATAAACGTATACATATAATTATAATGATTAATGTTAGCTACTACAGGAATTCGACAAAATAAGGAAAGAATGCGAGAACTGCATGCTTGAAATAAATACAAATGCTACCAAGCATGCAGAATGCGCTGTTGTATTTGACCACGAACGTCACCTATGCGAAGTCATAAATACGTCGCAGTTGTCATTAATTGCCAAAAGAGTGTTCTTTGTAGTTGTGAGCGCATTATGCCGGAGTTAAGTAAATTCGAACGTGGAAAATTGTTGGTGCTCGTATGTTGGGGACTGCCGTAAGTAAGGGCGCCGAGGCGTTTGATGTTTCAAGAGGCACTATATCGAAGATATATACCACTTACAGGGAAAGCGTAAAAATCTCTTCTGGTATGTCAAAACTCGGACGAAAATGTGAGTTGAGTGATCGTGACAGAAGGGCACTGATCAGGACTGCGGCGATAAATAACAGGATGATAGACGTAGAATTAATGTCTCACTAGTAAATCCTTTCACTACCAAAGGACACGAACGGAGCACCATAAACAGCGAATTGCAGAGCGTACTGGAATTCCAAAACCACTCATCAGTGATGGAAATACTCGTTACGGGATAACGTGGTGACGAAGCAACAAAACCCGGGGAACAGAGCAACGGAAGAAAGTAATTTGGTTGAGTGGGCCTCGTTTCACGTCGTTTCCAACTTCTGATCGAGTTTACGTCCGAAGAGTGAAACAGGGGTTCAGAGATGATTTCAGCTACCATATTGTGGTATTCCGTGGGCCCCAATGCTACTCTGCAAGTTCGCATTACTGCCCAGGATTATGTGACAGTTTTGGCTCATCAGATCCATACCGTGGTACACTGTTTGCGCCCTAATGTTGAAGCTGTAGTCTAAGATGACAGGGCCCTCTTCACACAGCTCGCACCATCCAGCACTGGTTTTGTGAGCAGAGTATGAATTGTCGCATTTCCCCTGACCATCGCAGTCACCAGATCTCAGTATTATCGTACCTTTCTGATATATTTTGAAGAGAAGGGTGCGTGATCGTTATCCACCTCCTTCACCAAAGCCTCAACTCGCCACTAATTTTCAGGAAGAATGGTACAACAGTTTCTTCAAAACCATCACGACGTTTATTTATAAATTCTGGGATGATTGTAAATTGTTTTGGATGCCACTCCATTTTAGACGTGGTAACGTGTTACGTTGTTGGTGTTTCCATATTTACGTCCACCCTCTGTATGAGGCGGTTCCGTTCGTCCAGATGATGATGCCTTCGAAACTAATAGTTGAGCTGTCGGTAACCATGCTACACCTTCTCGGTGGTTGTGTCCTCCTCCTCCTGCACATCTACATCTGCATGGATACTCTGCAAATCACATCTAAGTGCCTGGTAGAGGGTTCATCGAACCACCCTCACAATTCACTTTTATTCCAATCTCGTATAGAGTGCTGAAAGAACGAACACCTATATCTTTCTGTACGAGCTCTGATGTCACTTATTTTATCATGGTGATCGTTTCTCCCTATGTAGGTCGGTGTCAACAAAATATTTTCGCATTCGGAGGAGAAAGCTGGTGATTGGAATTTCGTGAGAAGATTCCGTCGCGAGGAAAAACGCCTTTCTTTTAATGATGTCCAGCCCAAATCCTGTATCATTTCTGTGACATTCTCTGCCTTATTTCGCGATAATATAAAACGTGATGCCTTTCTTTGAACTTTTTCGATGTGCTCCGTCAGTACTATCTGGTAAGGACCCTACACCGCGCAGAAGTATTCTAAATGAGGACGGAGAAGCGTAGTGTAGCAGTCTCCTTTTTTTTCTTTTTCGTTCGTTGCACCTGCTCGGGGCGGACGTCATAAGGCATCCGTTTAAGGTCGTTGTTGATCGATTAACTCAGGTTTTTCATTACAGAGGGAGCTAACCCTCTGACCGAACACGCTGAGCTACCGTGCCGGCAAAATGAAGGGGAGCCAAATCCTTAGTGGGTCTGTTAAATTTTCTGTGTGTCCTGCCAATAAAACGCAGTCTTTCATTAGCCTTCCCCACAACATTTTCTATGTGTTCCTTCCAATTTAATTTGTTCCTAATTGTAACACCTAGGTATTTAGTTGGATATTTTCGCATTCGGAGGAGAAAGTTGGTGATTGGAATTTAGTGAGAAGATTCTGTCGCAACGAATCTAAAAGCCGTAAATTTAACTACATACTTAGGTATTACAAAATAGATCAGTCTCAAAAAAGAACTAGACATTTTGATAGCGGTCACACAGTGACGGAAAAGAAAACTTCTAACAAGAAGAACTTGAGGGAGATCAACGAAAGTTGTAAGGCACGTTTCTACATCTGAAGGGAGACATATAATCAGATTTCACGCCAATCGCAAAAGAGTGGCCCTAGAAATGGCACGATGAGTGTGCAAATTAAGTTTGCTTTATATATCCCTGTAACTGTCTGACAGTTAGCTGCCTTTGGCACTGGACGTAGTGAGGTGATGTTACTCGACAATGCCTTTAAAATGAAGACAACATTATCAATAGGACATGGAGTTTGAATGAGACCGTGTAGTATGGCTACGAGAAACTGAACGTCCATCCTGCGATATTCTATATATTGACAGAAATATAGCCACTGTACACGATTGCTGGCAGCGGTGGTCACTGTAATAAGACTAGGCTCCGCACGGCTACGTGGCACTACTGAGAGGGAAGATCATCGTGTTCCGTCTATGGCTCTGGCTCATCTAAACATGCATGCCGCAGCGCTTCCAGCAGCAGATGGCACCACACGGACACAATGAATTCTTACAACTCGCTGACTTCAAGACAGCTCCGAGCCAGACGCCATGTACCGTGCATTTCTCTGACTCCAAACGCCGTTTGTGACTTCAGAAGTGTCAAACGAGAAGCCATCGAAGGGTAGGGTATTGTATATTCTGCGTCTGTGCAATGGCAATGTATTGTTTAGAAGGAGACCAAGACAGGGCCTGAAACCAACCTATTTGCGGCTTAGACACACTGCAGATAGTCTAGAGGTATAGTGTGGGGTATAATTTCGTATGACAGCTGAATCCCTCTTGTGGTTATTCCACGCAGCCTGACTGCAGATTTGTACGTCCGTCTGGTGATTCGACCTCTTGTGCAGGAGTCATTCATGAGCAGCATTCAAGGTCGTGTTTTCCAGCAGGATAACGCGCACCCACATGCTGCTCTTGTAAACCAACATGCTCTACCGAATGTCAACATACTGCACAATCCTGCTCGATCACTAGATCTGTATCCAGTGTGCTAGACTGAAGACATATCAAGTAATCGAGCAGGACATCATTGGATAGAACCGAACCGTCATCCATAACCAGCATTAACCGTCACTGACCGACTAAGTGCAACAGGCGCGTCCCACGAACTTACCACCGTCACCTGTGATACGTCTCCATAGAAAAAAATTATGAATGACTGTGCTGGAGAAACTACGTTATTTGATACAAAGACAGCTGAGTAAAACTCAACGTACTCAGACATTTCTCTCTTTATTGATTCTGATCATCACTAAACTGACACACAATATTTTTTAGCGCAACACAATCTGACTTTCAAGAATCCCTACAAAAGAATGGGTACGACTAACAATAACCAATACCTTTCATGAATCACTTCCCTCACAAAAATCTTCGTTACTAAAAAGTACTGCATTACAGCAAGCGCCCATACTGCTAGCTAAACAAAAGATTCTAACTACTGAAAACACTAACTAGTGATAGGCATAGTTAGCAAATGAAAGATATTGATGGAGAACAAACAATGTATTTAAGTTAATAGTGCTCAAAAGTCATATATATATCAATTCATGACATCCATCTTTACAAATTTCCTTTTTCTGGCGGACACACTTCCAGATCGTCCGCTTATAGCAACCTCTTAAAACTCTGGCATCTCTCTTTCCACATCCACCACTGCTGGCGGCTAACCTCCAACTGCACAACGCTCAAATAGCGAACATTCCAACAATGACTCCAGCCAGCCACAGGCTGTACACTGCACAGCCAGTGATTATCATACAGAGCGCTACGTGGCGTTACCAACATAAAAACCTAAACAGCTTACTTACACCTGTACGACTCAATGCATGCATCTTCGCATGCTTGCATTCAACATTCTGGCGGTAACACCGGTTATTAATATACCAGAATTTCACGTTTGCAATGGTTTTTCTCGTGCTTAAATTAATCTGTAAACTTGTAACGTTAATAAAATATGTTACTAGACGAAAGCATTCCCGAAATTTCATTACCCTACATCAATCAACGCTTGGTGTTGGAATTTTTTTCCCGTGAGTGTGTATCGCAATTTTAACGAAAATAAGCGCATCAATCAAATAGCAAGAATGTCTACAGCGCGTGATGATTGAGTACGTCATGGTGACCTTGGAATGAAGGATGTACGTGAAGTAAAAACGTGAGCTACAGGATTAATAATGGAATCGTATCACGTTTTGGGGCAGCGGCTGTGACCCAGGTTCTTTTCCCGATAGGGCGAAGGAAATAAAAGCTACAGAACGGACGTGGGGTCGGCGCGCTCCCCCGCGCCTGTCGCAGCAGGGCGCGGAGTGAAGTTCTTAGTGCGATGAGCGCACGCTCCAGTAAACCGGGGCGTGCAGCGATAAATCACCCGCTTATCCCGTGTATCGACAGGCAGGCACGCGCCGTCTTTCTACATGACGACGCAGCGGTTGCCGGCCACCGAAACACTGTGCTGCACTCTCCCCCAACCCTGTTCCTCTCCGTGTCAGAACTACCCGTGGCTTTCGGGCCCAGAAAATTGAAATACAGCTGACTCGGCAATTTACTGTGCGACGTGGCTCAGTGTAACTCCCAAAAGTGTTTCACTCTGTTCAGTACCACGCCAGCGCTATCGTGTAAGATGTAGAAAGTTATTTGTGACAAGACTGAGAATGTTTCGGTAAAGGGGATGCAGCTTGTTATCTTGGATGAACTAACTTCAGGCTTCCCCAGGGGAAGTGTTCGTGACGTGCGATGCATATTAATAACACAGCAAACAATAATAACAGCATCTGGAATAATAACTGAGGGGCGGTTCCTGTAAATAATTTACTCAGCGACTCGTTTCGTGGCCTAGAAGCCACATCATCAAGTAAAATCTCTTAAATTACAAAAAGCGTTCGCTACAATTGTGGTCGAATTATAGCTTCAATCTATAGTGAGAAACAGAGCATATTACTTGCCTGGTGAATTATGACATCGAAGTTACAACATGGACGGGACCGAAGATTCCTTCTCCATGAAGAAATGTCGCAGTTAGTAGATCGTTAGGTAAGCAGAAAGTATGGTTCCATGGTTCCTCAATCGCCTTTTTTTAAGATATACAGGACATAAATTCCCATCTGAGGCCTGCCATCATTTTTTATGTTAATAATTCGCAATCGATGCTGTACAATCGCAATAAAATCATGAGATGTTCAATTTACTATTTCATTAGAACATGTTACGAGTTTCGGGATTACACCCATCTTCAGACATCACAAACATCAACTCCTTCCTCAGCAACCAGGCGTATAGCCTTGACAACTCAAAGAAAGCATCCAATAACATATGACTAAAACTGCGACACAAGCAATCTTGGAGCATAGTGTATTTTTTTTAACTGTAAAAACCACCAAGAAATATCATGCCATCAAGCGCGATAAAAGACCAGTAATGTGCCGGAATATCCAGTCGAAAATTAAAAACACCTACCATGAATCCAAACGGACGACAGTAAGCCGAACACAATCGGTTAATCATTAGATATAGGGGAACATCCATCCATAACACCTAAAAATTTGGGTAGCATCAACAAGAATCAACTTAGTAATAAAAACAGGATAAACACGATAACTGATGGGTAAATTTGTATGAAAAAGACATATCATATACACAGTACTCTGCAATGTCTAAGAGATGCAGGCGGGAAAGTGTACACCTATGAACAAAGCGATAAGTCGTGTCGGTGGCGGAAATCGGGTCTACGCATGCGCATTGGGGCGATATAACCTATAAGAAATTAGCATGGTTCGGTCAATTAACAGGCAAAAAGCTTTAGTAACCTGCCCCGACTATTTTTAGAACTTAACGGATTTAACCTCATGGTGTGGCTTGTGAACGTTAAATAAATTATTTTCAAGAGCAGCCAAGCGGTTATTGTTCAAGATGTCTGCCTGTGGCTACGGTTGTCCCTCGTATAACAGCCTTATACCTTATTTAATGCCAATGGGACTATCTACAGGGTGTCACAGGGGGAATGGTCAATATTTCGGGATATGATAGGAACGATTATCCGAAGCAAAAATATCTAGTAAATATGCGCTTTAAATTGCAATGCATTTTAAAACACCCATCCTTCTTATGTCCATACTGGAATGTAAGAGGAAGTAATGCTAATACCTGATACAATGAGAAGTTCGTGATGCCATTCACTTCTTAGTGGTTCACAGAATATGAATGTTGATGGATATATTGTATAAAAACTCCATCAGAATACTGAAAAATCCCAAAGGAAAGAACTCATCAGGAAAATTTTAGGTCCAAGTTATACTAAAAACGGAACATACACTGAAGCAAATAAAGAAATTCAGAGTATAACCACAGCTAATTTTAGATATGAAAAAACTAAGGCTACAATTGTATCGGCTTATTTTCTCAGTTTTCTGACTGGTTTGATGCGGGCCCGCCACGAATCCCTCTCCAGTGTAGCACACGCTAAATATTACCTCAGTTAGTTGCTGGATGTGTTTCAATCTCCGTCATCTTCCACAGTTTTTACTCTCTACAGCTCCCTCTAGTACCATGGACGTTATTCCCTGAGGTCTTAACAGATGTTCTATTATTCTATCCCTTCTTCTTGTCAGTGCATTCAATGTATTCATTTACTCGCCGATTCAGCTGAAAACCTCTTTATTCCTTGCCTAATCAGTCCACATAATTTTCAACGTTCTTCTGTAGCATCACATTTCAGATGCTTATATTTTCTTCTGCTCCGGTTTTCACACAGTCCGTGATTCACTAGCATACACTGCTGACAATGCTGTGCTCCAGACGTACATTCTCAGAAATTTCTTCACCGAGTTAAGGCTTATGTTTGATACTAAAAGACTTCTCTTGGCCAGGAAGGCCCTTTTTGCCATTGCTAGTCTGCTTTTGATATCCTCTTTGCTCCGTCCGTGACTGGTTATTTTGCTGCTTATGTAGCAGAATTCCTTAACTTCATCTACTTCGTGATCGTCAATTCTGATGTTGAGTTTCTCGCCATTCTCATTTCTTCTTATTACTTTCATCTTTCTTCGATTTGGTCCAAATCCAGATTCTGCACTCATTGGACAGTTGACTCTATTTAACAGATCCTGTTATTGTTCTTCATTTTCACTGACGATAGCAGTGTCTTCGATTATTATCATCGATATCCTATCACTTTGAATTTTAATCCCACTCTTCAACTTTTCATTTATTTACATCATCTCTTCTTCGACGTGTAAATTGAAGAGTAGGCACTAAAGACAACATCCCTTTCTTACACCGATTTTAATGCGTGCAATTCGTTTTGTGTCTTCTAGTGTTTTTGTTCCCTCTAGGTTCTTGTAGTTCAAATGGTTCAAATGGCTCTGAGCACTATAGGACTTTACATCTGAGGTCATCAGTCCGCTAGAACTTAGAAGTACTTATACCTAACTAACCTAAGGACATCACACACATCCATGCCCGAGGCAGGATTCGAACCTGCGACCGTAGCAGCAGCGCGGTTCCAGACTGAATTTTAGAAATTCCGATGGAATGTCTCTTCTACCTTATTTGATCTTAACTCTTCCAAAACCCTTTCAGCTCCGATTCTAATACTGGATACCCATCTCTTCTAAATCGATTCCTGTTTCTTCTTCTGTCACATCATCAGACCCGTCTTCCCCTTCATAGAGGTCTTCATTGTACTCTTTCCACTTATCCGCTCTCTCCTCTGTATTTAACAGCTGAATTTCCGCTGCACTCTTAATGTTACCACGTTTCTTTTAATTTCACCGAAGTTTGCTTTGACTTTTCTGTGTGCTGAGTCTGCCTTTCCGACAATCATTTCTTTTTCGTTTTTTCACGTTTTTCATGTAGTCACTTCCCTTAGCTTCCCTGCACTTTTTTATTTATTTCATTCCTCGGCGACTTGTATTTCTGTATTCCTAAATTTCCTCGAACACTTTTTTACTTCCTTCTTTCGTCAGTCGACTGAAGTATTTCCCCTGTGAACATGGTTTCTTTGCAGTTCCTTCCTTGCACCTTCGTCTTTCTCTGATTTTTTTCTGTGATTGTCCTTTCTAGAGATGTCTATCCCTCTTCAACTGAACTGCCTACTGGAATACTCATAATCGCAGTATTTATTGCCTCAGGAACATGTAGCGTACCTTTTCATTCCTTAGTAGTTTTGTATCCCACTTCTTTGGGTATTGATTCTTGCTGACTATCCTCTTGAATTTCTTGAATTTCAGAAGCTTCTTCAAATTGCAAATTGTGATATGAGTCAATATCTGCTCATGGGTAGCCTTTACTATCTAATATCTGATTTCAGATTGTCTGCCTGGCTATAATGAAATATAATTAAAATCATGATCTCCAGATCCTTTCGAAGTATAACTCCACCTCCGCTGATTCTTGAGCAGAGTATTTGCTTTTAGCATCTGAAATTTATTGCAGGGCTCAATGAGACTTTCTGATCACTCATTCCTGCCCTTATTCTTGGGTAACCCTTTTCCTGCTCCTTCCCCTACAACCACATTCCAATCTCTTTATGTTTTCTCATACGCAGGGTGACTATAATTAAAGTTAAACTTTCAAAATGATGTGGAAATAACACCACTGGTCAGAATGACGTCAAATCGCAACGGAACGTTATCGGAGAAAGAGGAAAACATATGGAAGAAGAAAAAAAAGTGAAATTTGATCAATAGATAGCGCTGTATGTATCAGAATACGTAAAGGAAAACACCTGTCATGCACACGATCCGTTGAAGTTGGTATAAACACACCAGGTACACGGCTTTTTCTCCTTTCGCGTCTGCGACTTTCGCCATGATTGTATCAATGCAGAATCGCACTCTGCTTGTAAAGCTGTATTACAAGAAAGACAACTGTGCGCATGTCGCCCTGCAGAAGTTGCGAACAGTGAAGGGTTTGCAAAAAGTGGTTGGTCCACTGACTGCCGTGGGTCTGGAGAAAGTGATTCGGAAAATCGAAAATACGTGTTTTTTTAGTGTGAAACCTGGCAGAGGGAGGGAACGCATTTATTCGACGTCAGTGGTAGCAATGGCCACAGCACTGCAGAAGGAGACGAGTGGTGGTGTGCAAAGGTGTAGTGCACGGAGAATTGCCCGAAAATTGGGCACATCCATAAGCACATTGCGTAAAATCCTACGAAACATCCTACTCTGCTGTCCATTCAAAATTACCCACGTGCGCGAGTTGCTTCCTGTTGACCTGCCAGCAAGAGAGGCCTTTGATTTAGAATTTCTTGCTCGCATGGAAGTGGCTTATGACTGGCCGTGCAAGATTTTGCGGACAGACGAAGCCCATTTCCATCTGACATGATATGACAATACTCAGAAGTGTTTAATACGGGCAACGGAAAATACACACGAAAACTTCCAGTGCCACCTGGTCCTGAAAAGGTTACCTTGTGGTGCAGGTTTAAGGCATCATTCATCATAGAGCCAGATTTTTTCGAAGAGACAGTTGTTTCCGGTCCTGTTACCTGTACCGTCACTGGTAAGCGCTGAGTGTCTTTTGCGCAACCACGTCATTTCAGCTCTCCAACTGCGTGGATGTGTGGATGGGATTATTTTTATGAAAGGCGCCACACCTTTGCACATTGCAAATCCAGTTGAGCAGCTGTTGAAGCGTCATTTCGGAAATACTACAATTATCAGCCGCCGTTTCTCTACAGCCTGGCCGTCCCAATAACTTGATCTTAATCCCTGTGACTTCTGGTTGTGGGGCTGTCTGAAAGATGTTGTGTTCAGTGTTCCGATTGCAAACTTAGCTGCATTAAAGGCACACATTGCGCAATACTTTCTGACTCCCGAAACACTTCGACCAGTTGTGGAACATGCTGTCTCTCGATTTAAACTTGTTGCAGGAAACGGTGGACAGCATATTGACCATGTTTTGGCCATTCACGAGGAAATTAATAATCTGATTTGATTTTGATTGATTCTTTTTATGCTGTTTTCGGCCTCAGGACAATCAAAAACCGATATTATTGGTGCTTTTAATTCGGTTTTTGGCCTCAGAACAATTAAAAATTGATCTATGTGATGATTTTTATGCCGTTCTTGGCCTTAGGACAATTAAAAACCGATTTTTCCCATCTGATTTCATATGACCTTGACGTGGTGGATGGGCTTACGTAACTACGTCACTAACAGTTAACCTGTACACCCATGCACACTGAGTAGTACAGTTTGTTTAATATCAAACATTTACCTTAGGCATTATTGTATGATTCATTTGTCGTTTTCAGCCGACCACTATTACATTATGATGCTTACAGCGCTATCTATAGCTACATTTTGTAACTATTTATTTTTCTTCTGCCATTTGTTTTCCCCCTTCTCCGATAATATTCCGTTGCAGTTTGACGTCATTCAGACCAGTGGTGTTGTTTCTACAACGGTTTGATTGTTTAACTTTTATCAACTTGTACTTTCTCTATCTCTTCGTCTTCTTCTTGAGCTGTCGGTATTATACTAGAACTACTGTCGTCGGTGCTGTTTTGCTGTCGTTTCTGATAAGAACAAACCTACCACTGAAATTTTCGTAGTAACTCGTTCTCTGTCTTACTATCCCATTTGTAACGAATTCTGCTCCCCTTATACCATTTTGTACTGTTGTCGATATTGCCCTTCACTCGTCTGACCAGAAATCTCTGTCTTTTTCCCATTTCACTTCACTGAGGCAGCGTATATCCGCTATATATAGCACTTCACATTGGAGATCTTATCACTTCCCCACCACGTTCAAACTTCTGTCATTCCAAGCCCTGATTCTTAGAATGTTATCGTTTTATTGGTTATTTAATACTTTTCTCATGGTCACCTTCTCCTTGGCAGTCCCCCTCCCCCCCCCCCCCCCCCACCCTTCCTTGAAATACGAATGGGGAACTAGTCATGAGTCTTTTGTAAATGGAGAGATCATCGTGGCACTTTTTCAGTTAAAGGTGTTGATACCTTGGAGTGGACAAGCGGTTCTAGGCGCCACAGTCTAGAACCGTGCGACCGCTACGGTCGCAGGTTCGAATCCTGCCTCGGGCATGGATATGTGTGATGTCCTTAGGTTAGTTAGGTTTAAGTAGTTTTAAGTTCTAGGGGACTGATGACCTCAGCAGTTAAGTCCCATAGTGCTCAGAGCCATTTGAACCATTTTGTTGATACCTTGCAGCTTGAAGCGCCTATGAGCCCTTTGTTGAAGCTGTAGGGTGACACTCTTTTGCACCGTTACAAAGGAAGGTTGTAGGTACCTTTGAGCCAAATTAAAAACTTTTACGTCCAAACAGACACAATTACGTAATTTCGAAAAAGTGAGCCTTTGATAGTGTTGCGGAGTGTATAATGCTGCAAGCCAATGAGCCGCGGCAGACACTGACTTCAAGTGAACAGTTATGCCTTAGTGTGCGACTACAATACAGGATACTGGCCAACAGAAAGGCTGAGGATATGTTTCACTTCATTACTGCTCACCCCGGACTAATTGCCCATTAATGTTAGATTATTTTAGTGTGCCAATCATTCTGATAGGCCTGTTCACTGCGAATTTAGGGAACAAAAATTATTTCTAGTCTACACCGAGGTGACGAAAATCATGGGATACATCCTAATAGCGCGTCGGACCTCCTTTTTCCCGGTGTAGTGCAGTAACTCGACGTGGCATGGACTCGACAAGTCGTTGAAAGCCCCCTGCAGAAATATGAAGCCATGATGTCTCTATAGCCGTCTATAACAGCGAAAAAGTTGTTAGTGCACTAGTTAGTAGATGCACTAACCTCTCGACTATGCCCCATAAATGTTCGACGAGACTAATGTCGGGCGATGTGGGAGATAAAATCATTCTCTTAAGTTGTCCCGAATTATCTGCAAATCCTGTCACGATCTGTGGCCCTTTGAGATGGTGCATTGTCATCCACAAAAATTCCTTTGTTGTTCGGGAACAAAAAGTCCATGAATGGCTGCAAATGGTCTCCAAGTAGCTGAACATAACCATTTCCGTGAACAATCGGTTCAGTTGGGCTAGAGAATCAATTACATTCCATGTGAACATTGCCCACACCACTAGCAACTTCTCAGTGCCTTGTTGATTGTTGAGTCCGTGGCTTCATGGTTCTGCACCACACTCGAACCTTACAATCGTCTCTTACCAACTGAAATCGGGATCATCTGACCAGCCCACGATTTCCCAGTCATCTAGGGTCCAATGGAATCATGAGCCCAGCAGAGGTGCTACAGGCGATGTCGTTCTGTTAGCAAAGGCACTGACGCCGGTCATCTGCTGTTATAACTCATTAATGGCAAATATCGCCGCTCTGTCCTAACAGATACGTTCGTCGTACGTCCCACATTGTATTCTTCGGTTATTTAAGGCAGTATCCCTTGTATTTAGAACTGACAACTCTGCGCGGACGCTGCTACTCGAGAAGTTAAGGCAGTCGACAAAATGGTAGATATCGAAATAGACGACATAGGGATAGAGAAACAATTAAACTCGCTCAAAAGAGGAAAGGCCGCTGGACCTGATGGGAAACCACTTCGATTTTACACAGAGTACGTGAAGGTACTTGCCCCCCTTCTTGCAGCGGTGTACCGTAGGTCTCTAGAAGAGCTTAGCGTTTCAAAGGATTGGAAAAGGGCACAGGTCATCCCCGTTTTCAAGAAGGGACGTCGAACAGATGTGCAGAACTATAGACCTATATCTCTAACGTCGATCAGTTGTGGAATTTTCGGACCGCGTATTATGTTCGAGTTTAATGACTTTTCTGGAGACTAGAAATCTACTCTGTAGGAATCAGCATGGGTTTCGAAAAAGACGATAGTGTGAAACCCAGCTCGCGCTATTCGTCCACGAGACTCAGAGGGCCATAGACACGGGTTCCCAGTAGGATGCCGTGTTTCTTGACTTCCCCAAGGCGTTTGACACAGTTCCCCACAGTCGTTTAATGAACAAAGTAAGAACATATGGACTATCAGACCAATTGTGTGATTGGATTGAAGAGTTCCTAGATAACAGAACGCAGCATGTCATTCTCAATGGAGAGAAGTCTTCCGAAGTAAGAGTGATTTCAGGTGTGCCGAAGGGGGGGGGGGGGGGGTTCCGTGGGACCGTTGCTATTCACAATATACAAAAATGACCTTGTGGATGATATCGGAAGTTCACTGAGGCTTTTTGCGGATGATGCTGTGGTATATCGAGAGGTTGTAACAGTGGAAAATTGTACTGAAATGCAGGAGGATGTGCAGCGAATTGACGCATGATGCAGGGAATGGCAATTGAATCTCAATGTATAGAAGTGTAATGTGCTATGAATACATAGAAAGATAGATCGCTTATCATTTAGCTACAAAATAGCAGGTCAGCAACTGAAAGCAGTTAATTCCATAAATTATCTGGGAGTAGGCATTAAGAGTGATTTAAAATGGAATGATCATATAAAGTTGATCGTTGGTAAAGCAGATGGCAGACTGAGATTCATTGGAAGAATCCTAAGGAAATGCAATCCGAAAGCAAAAAGTGTAGGTTACAGCACACTTGTTCGCCCACTGCTTGAATACTGCTCAGCAGTGTTGGATCCGTACCAGATAGGGTTGATAGAAGAGATAGAGAAGATCCAACGGAGAGCAGCGCACTTCGTTACAGGATCATTTAGTAATCGCGAAAGCGTTACGGAAATGATAGATAAACTCCAGTGGAAGACTCTGCAGGAGAGACGCTTAGTAGCTCGGTACGGGCTTTTGTTGAAGTTTCGAGAACATACCTTCACCGAAGAGTCAAGCAGTATATTGCTCCCTCCTACGTATATCTCGCGAAGAGACCATGAGGATAAAATCAGAGAGATTAGAGCCCACACAGAAGCATACCGGCAATCCTTCTTTCCACGAACAATACGAGACTGGAATAGAAGGTAGAACCGATAGTGGTACTCAATGTACCCTCCGCCACACACCGTCTGCGAAGTATGGATGTAGATGTAGATGTAGACGTAGATGAGAGATAGTACCTGAAGTTTAGTATTCTCAGCACAATCTAGACACAGTGGATCTAGGAATACTGAATTCCCTAACGACTTCCGAAATGGAATGTTCTATGCATGTAGCTCCAGCTACCATTTGGCGTTCAACGTCTGTTAATTTCCATCGTGTCACACATCATGTCAGAAACCTTTTCTTATTATTCACTTAAGCGCTGTGGATCTAGGAATACTGAATTCCCTAACGACTTCCGAAATGGAATGTTCTATGCATGTAGCTCCAGCTACCGTTTGGCGTTCAACGTCTGTTAATTTCCATCGTGTCACACATCATGTCAGAAACCTTTTCTTATGATTCACTTAAGCGCAAATGACAACTCTGCCAATGCACTGTATTTGCATGCCTTGTGTATGCGATACTACAGACATCTGTATAAGAGCATATCGCTGTTCGATGACTTTGTCAGCTGAGTGTAATCATGTGTAACACTTAGACGTGACACCTGCACAATGGCCAGTGCACTTACGACGACCATCGCGGCGCAAATGAAGCGGGGAACGACGCGTGCAGCGGAAGGAGGGCAGGCGCCTGAGGACGGCAAACGTATGCAGCCCCGCAGCACACACTAATCACGGCCGGCCTGTGAGGGCCCATTCACAGGTAATCGCTGCGGCAGGTGGGAGGGGCGCTGGGCGGCTCCTTTGTG
This sequence comes from Schistocerca gregaria, assembly GCF_023897955.1. Lineage (NCBI taxonomy): Eukaryota > Metazoa > Arthropoda > Insecta > Orthoptera > Acrididae > Schistocerca > Schistocerca gregaria. The sequence goes on from NC_064920.1 coordinate 1,054,088,187, forward strand.
GGCCCGGCTTTCAATTAGCGGCACGCACGCCCCCAGCGGGCGGCCGGCCTGGCCCCGCGGTCGGAGTAGTATCGGCGGGGTCGCGGATCCCCTCTCTGCCCGATGCGGAGGTCACCGGTGTTTAGCAAGCGCGCGGCCGCCGTGCCGAATCGCTGCGGGGGAAAAAAGCCTCCACTTCTGCTGCGCGAGCTCTTTGGCGGCGCTGAAATTAGATCCGCCTCTGGCGATTTTAATAACAGCTCAAACGAACCTGTGCGGCATGGGAGAGAGAGAGAGAGAGTGAGAGAGGGAGGGATAACAGAAAGAGTTGGTCGTTAATGGACTGCTGCTGAAAATTAGTGCCGGCTTCTCTCCGAGTCCAACGTAGATTTACAGTGAATGGCTAAGGAACTCGTTCTTAAAACTCCAGTCGTGTTTTCTTGCTTCTGTGAAAAGGGCTTGTCATTGGATGACGGCAGACCCAGCTTCCTCTTTTGGCTGCATAACTCTTTTATTTTACTTGTCTTTCATACCAGTGCTTGATCACAAACGTGCGTTAATTTATCATTGATTCTGGTCTCTAATGACCATCTCCGGATCTGTTTCATGAAAAATATTGGTACAATTTAACGTGTAACATTACACGGGACGATGTATACTGGCTACATAAATTTGCCTGCCTTACTGCCTTTTACTTTTACTTTTAAGCGCTACTCCACTCTTCAGCAGCTGTCTTGTATCCCCATTCGCCAGTTTATACTATCTTGGCAATATTCCTCTGTCAGATCTGTCTTCCCCATTAGTGTACTTACTCCCACTCTTCATGTTGATCTCGGCCGTGCAGGCTTATTCCTTCCCAGCGGCAACCATTCCAGGATTGGTTCTGGTCATCACCATTGCTCCATTCGCTGTACATGGCCATACAATTCTCAGTTCTTTGCACGACTAGTTGTTAAATATCTATTATCTCCCTAATTTCCACATTTCTTCTCCGCTCTGTTCTGGATATACTGGCTGTCTTCCTCATTTCATTTAGATCTACTGCCTGTACTCTGCTTATCAGCCGCTCCCTGAGGGTCAGCCTTTGTTTGCAGAATCCTCTTCTTTGTTTCTTTTGACATTGTCAGGCCCAAAGAACTCCGTTTAGCATTTCAATTGTTCCTCTTGCCTGCTCAATCGAGCGTTCCACATATGCGTCACAGCTTCCCCAGGAATGGATAACCGATCATAAGTGTTTACACTGTTTACAGCCTAAGAGGTTCATTGCGGCAGTATTAAACCCCTTCCATCTCCTCTCACTACCAGATATTCTGTTTCTTCACATTTATTCTAAGATCAAATGTTTCCATTTACTTCTTTACCATAAATTTGATGCCCTCTCTACTTTGTGTACTTTGTGCTATCTGCACTAGATCATCGACCTGGAAGTCAGTATATACACTCCTGGAAATTGAAATAAGAACACTGTGAATTCATTGTCCCAGGAAGGGGAAACTTTATTGACACATTCCTGGGGTCAGATACATCACATGATCACACTGACAGAACCACAGGCACATAGACACAGGCAACAGAGCATGCACAATGTCGGCACTAGAACAGTGTATATCCACCTTGCGCAACAATGCAGGCTGCTATTCTCCCATGGAGACGATCGTAGAGATGCTGGATGTAGTCCTGTGGAACGGCTTGCCATGCCATTTCCACCTGGCGCCTCAGTTGGACCAGCGTTCGTGCTGGACGCGCAGACCGCGTGAGACGACGCTTCATCCAGTCCCAAACATGCTCAATGGGGGACAGATCCGGAGATCTTGCTGGCCAGGGTAGTTGACTTACACCTTCTAGAGCACTTTGCGTAGCACGGGATACATGCGGATGTGCATTGTCCTGTTGGAACAGCGAATTCCCTTGCTGGTCTAGGAATGGTAGAACGATGGGTTCGATGACGGTTTGGATGTACCGTGCACTATTCAGTGTCCCCTCGACGATCACCAGAGGTATACGGCCAGTGTAGGAGATCGCTCCCCACACCATGATGCCGGGTGTTGGCTCTGTGTGCCTCGGTTGTATGCAGTCCTGATTGTGGCACTCACCTGCACGGCGCCAAACACGCATACGACCATCATTAGCACCAAGGCAGAAGCGACTCTCATCGCTGAAGACGACACGTCTCCATTCGTCCCTCCATTCACGCCTGTCGCGACACCACTTGAGGCGGGCTGCACGATGTTGGGGCGTGAGCGGAAGACGGCCTAACGGTGTGCGGGACCGTAGCCCAGCTTCATGGAGACGGTTGCGAATGGTCCTCGCCGATACCCCAGGAGCAACAGTGTCCCTAATTTGCTGGGAAGTGGCGGTGCGGTCCCCTACGGCACTGCGTAGGATCCTACGGTCTTGGCGTGCATCCGTGCGTCGCTGCGGTCCGGTCCCAGGTCGACGGGCACGTGCACCTTCCGCCGACCACTGGCGACAACATCGATGTACTGTGGAGCCCTCACGCCCCACGTGTTGAGCAATTCGGCGATACGTCCACCCGGCCTCCCGCATGCCCACTATACGCCCTCGCTCAAAGTGCGTCAACTGTACATACGGTTCACGTCCACGCTGTCGCGGCATGCTACCAGTGTTAAAGACTGCGATGGAGCTCCGTATGCCACGGCAAACTGGCTGACACTGACGGCAGCGGTGCACAAATGCTGCGCAGCTAGCGCCATTGGACGGCCAACACCGCGGGTCCTGGTGTGTCCGCTGTGCCGTGCGTGTGATCATTGCTTGTACAGCCCTCTCGCAGTGTCCGGAGCAAGTATGGTGGGTCTGACACACCGGTGTCAATGTGTTCTTTTTTCCATTTCCAGGAGTCTAAAAACAGCATGGGACAAAAGCTACTAACCTAACACGCCAAAATCACGTGAAAATTAAAATAATGGGGCATCCAGTTTATCGTAACCCCATTAATGCCGATTTCTACTATCATTGAATTGTCATCACTCGTCGCAATCTGTAACACGTGGTACTGATTTCTAATTACAATCGTCGAACTCCCCGTCACAAACAATGACTGTGCTTGTAACACTTGCACATGGAGCTCACACAATATCACACCCAGATAATTTCTCTAAATAGCTCGCTCACATAAAGACAGTGTTGAAAGAATTTTCCAAATATGTTAAAAACTGTGGTAAAAGTTGAGATCGTTATTTATAAAATTTGAGTTTTTTTTCTAAACATGAAGTTTAAAATGCAACGGCGCATTCATTTATCATAAATTAAATAAATTCTAGAGTTTCATACATCTGTAAGTATGGTTTGTATGCTGTGCAAAATTCATCGAAGAATCTCCCTTACTTATGAAGAAAAGTGTACCTATAAGAACAAATACACCCAATAGTAAGCGAAAAAATGATGAAATTTCACATTTAGAAAAGTTCTTGTTATGTTTTGAACTTCCGCTGCTATGAGTGTAAATCCTGAATCCTTCAGTTCTCTGAATTTATTCATGAAAGCATAGGCAGTGGAAATTAAAATGGCCTGTGGTGCCTCTCTTGCTCCAAGTCGCCCCCTTTGATATAGGACCACCCTTAACAAGGCCTACAGAACACACCTATGGCCACGGAGGAGGGCAGCTCTGAGGATAGCAGAGCTGCGCAGTTCCACCAACGAGAGCGTTTTCTGCCGGTAGCGCGTACAGTCCCTCAAAAAACTCTTAACGGATGCTCTGAATACACACAGTTCGCTAATGAATTACGGAAAGGGGGACGTCTTCAGCAGTTTTTGATGGCTCCTCAAGACGACTGGCAGATTTCCCAGTCTCAATTTCTGGAGTGTTGTAAGAGAAGACCGACAGTAAGCCCGGAATTTCTTTGAACCGACTGCAAGTTTAACGGAAATAAAATGTGAAATACAGCCAAGATGTCAAGAAATAAAAAAAGGTACAATCCGACCGCCATCACGATGATACTCATACACAAGCAAGCGAATGATTGAGCTACTGACATGCTACTGCGTCGCCACTACGATCACAGTACACCAACTTATGTTTAACACCTACCCACGTATGGCACAACTGGCTGGTACAATGTTCCTTTATGTAGTTTGCCTGACACATTCACTTATATATGCATGGAGATTCAACTACCAGTACCTATGGTTTTTATGCAACTGGTGTACTGGTGTCCTTTCATGTTTCACTGATACAGATTTATTTCGTGAATAGGAATCTGACGATTTCTCGGCGAAAATATCTCGGATCTATGACAAAGCTAGTTGGTTCAACCCTTGAACACTGCTGTATTAGCAGCGTCTCACGTTACAGCAAAGGAATGTGTTGGAACAACCTAAAAGTTGCATTTTTTGGATCAGAAAATAATTTTAAAAGTCTTGGAGACACAATTCTGTTTAGAATTCATCTTGGAATGTAGTAAGGATTTGGTTGTCTTCAGTTGAAACTGTGTGCATTGCCGGTAGGGCATATGCGCGGTCTGTTCCACCATTCGGAGTGAGGAGGCGATAGTGGCGTACAGAAGTTGATTTGTGGTCCGATAGTGGATCTTGGTGTTATCGGGAACGTTCCACCAATACCGATGGGGCTATCTGGTGAGACGGACACGGATTGTCCAAGCCAGAGGCGTGTTGACGTTCAAGTATGGTTATTTCTCTCGCAGTGGTTCGTTAGGGTTATCGCTAGTAGAGCGATATGTTCTCGTTGGTGGTTTTCGAGCGTAGTTACACTTATGGATGATCGCCTATAGCATTATGTTTTTCTCTGGAGGTACTTTTTCGTCTGTGGTTATCGGTTATGGAATGTAGCCATGTTCGTCTTGAAGTCCATCGATTGTGGACCGCCAGCGCCTGAGGTGCGTCATCGGCAAAGATTTGTATTACTGGCATGAGCACGTGGAGTGCAAGTCACGGTAGTACGTTTTTAGATGGATGGGAAGGAGACTGTGAAGGCACCAGATGACAAAAGAAGACACTAATCGATCTGCATTTAAAATATTAATAAGCTGGTATTTTTATGTCATGGCAGCAGCTGTTAATTGATGATACCTGTACGTCACTTTTTGAGAGTTATTGGTCAGTTTCAGAGGGAAAGGTGAATTCGAGCCAATGTCTAATCCATGCCGACAGCACAGGGAGGAGTGCACACATGGCGGTGAGCAGTATTCGACCCAGATTCTGCACCCGATATCCGCATCAGCGTTACATACGATAAGTTGGCCTCAGGAGATGTATCAAAGTCCAGAGTAACGTAAAGAAGAATTAGTTACAGGTTGTTAAACTTAGTAATGGGCGGAACAATTAAAAGTAAGCGTTGCATGGTTGAGAGTGTATGAAGTATGAATGTGCAGGCTGTGTCAGCGTAGCCCACTGGGGTGCATGTGGGGTCTTGGGATACTAACATGACGCTGACATACACAAGGGCGACTTCAAGACTAGAAAATGGTTGTTTAGGTGTCTTCTTAGGTAAGAGATGAATTTCCTGTTGTTTGATTCTGTATTTAAGTGAAAAACAGAAGCAAGGTAATTATTGCTCCATCGGTAATATTGTAAAGCTTAATACCATGAGTTCATTTTTTTTTTTTTTACTTCCTGCTTATGTGTTTTGTAAATATTTACTGTAAAAACACGGCACTAAAACATCTGCTAAGGATTATGGAGAGGACTAGGGCATTCCAAACAACGACCGAGTAGAAGATCGTGGCTGGACATGCCTTGGCGCAGTGCAGGCAGCCATATCACAATGAGGCAGGCAGGGCTCAAGTGTCGCAGCAAGAGTTTAGCCTGGCTGCCAATGTGACGTCACGGGAGGGGCGACATCCAGGGCGAGAGACCAGCTGATGTGATATCACCACAGGGGTGCCTCGCCTACAGCCAGCAGGTAACGGAAGCTCGCCTCTGACGTCATGCAAACACCTGGGATCACCGCAGTCTGACACAAGAGTCTCGAGGGATCAGACCCAAATATAACGCCGCTGCTGACTTGAAAGGAGAGACTGGAGGCAGCCAGACCAAACAAAAAAATAATGGTTAAAATGGCTCTGAGCACTATGGCACGTAACATCTATGGTCATCAGTCCCCTAGAACTTAGAACTACTTAAACCTAACTAACCTAAGGACATCACGCAACACCCAGTCATCACGAGGCAGAGAAAATCCCTGACCCCACTGGGAATCGAACCCGGGAACCCAGGCGTGGGACGCGAGAACGCTACCGCACGACCATGAGCTGCGGACCCAGACCAAACGATTGACGTCTCCGTGCACTTGACAGGACACCGATAACTGTTGCTGGAGGACTACCTGTCACAATTGATGAGGTTAAGTAAAGAGGTAGCCCTGGTCTTAGCACAAACTCACCCACTACAGTTGCTGCATCCAACATGTTACACACCTCTTGAGTGCAGTGCTGTGTTTATATGTCTGTATAATGTTAAAGTTAATTTCTGGACTCCCTAAGGATCCTTGAAAAGGGAGCAATGGAGACTTGAAAATGTTTGTGTTTTTTAATTCTTGTTTCTGTGAGCGTTGCTGTGTTTATTTTATTAGGTTTAAGGTAATCTCTTAAGGGAAAACACCGTTTTCAAATGTGCACTATGCTACACAATCTCTGTCATCTAAGATCAACAAATAATCACATGCACCAAATACACTAATATTCGAACCAGCTTTTGAAACTAACTCATGTATTTATTTTCTCTTCGTCTTTTGTGTAAAGTCTCACTATATTACACATGTCATTTACATTTGGTTTATTTTGTATTAACACCACTCACTCTGTTGTATTTAAAGACCTAGTTATGCTGAATGCTTAGATAGAATTTGTCCTGTTACTGTCTCTATGGAAGATTGAATCATTGTGAACCTTTGGCCAGGTGTAACAAAATCTCTGAGGCAGAGAATGCTCAATGCTCAACGATATTGTATTGTGGTTAGGCTAACTAATGGTCTCTGACTACAACTTCGATGTGAATGGATAGTTAAATATCTGCTTGATCACTTAACCATTGTATTTACGGTCAGGGGTGTATGTAGAAGACCTGAGGACTCACAGGAACAACTCTGACTGCCAGAAAATCACAAACATTTTGCAGGCCTGCAGCAGTGAGTGTGTGTATGATCCCTGATTGAAGACAAGACAGAGTGTGGTTTTCGTGTTTTTGGTTGGCAAAGTTATCATGCTCTGGCCTGTTAATCTCAAAGACCAAGTTGAGTGACATAATTTCTTCTGCGCCCTGTCACACCGACCTCTTTATTGAATTAAATTATTCGATAATGGGGAGGTAGTGAAAGGTGGCAAGCCACTCTCTCACTTAAATTACTCTGGCAGTCAGTTTAGTATTCATATTTTAGGTCATGATGTCTGTGTTCCCTAGTATGTGTGGCTTAGGGTTTTTTTATGTGAGGAAATTGTGAGCAGGGTGTTTTTAAAGCAGCTTGTGTAGCCTGTGGAGAACTTGTACCCAAGAGGCCATTGTGAGGTGACAGAGAACAGTGAGAAAATGGACTGTGGGCCATAAATGTTGTGTCCAGCGACCTGGCTGTGCGAGTGATTTAGGGAAGCAGCACTCTGTGAATTGTACCTGCAGATGGGCCTTGGGCCTCGGCACTCAATTCTTCCCACTTAGGGTCAGAGCAGGAGGGTGCCAACTCGCAAAACATTTTACCTGCGCCAGGCGACAGGCTGTCGCGAAGATGGCTAGATGGCAGAAAGTGGGTGGAGGAAGCCATTTGAGAGAGACTGCTGTAATATCAACTTTTATGCAAACGGTGGGACGGTCATAAAACTATAGGCGTTCTCGTGTTAGAAGCTGGGATGATATGGTTAGAGCGGCTGGTACAGGTGTTTAGTGGAGGTAAGACAGTAACTTTCTTGATGCCAGAAAGTCGTCATGAGCGAAAAAAAAAAAGCAAACGTATGTTTCACAGGCGTCACTCTGTGGGTAGCTTAATAGCCTTCTTTCAGAAACTGGAAATAGTCGGCATGGAAAGATTAGCTCTCTTCATAAATGAGGGACTATGGTTCCATCTAAGTAACCGGTACGCATTTCTTGCCGAAACATGGCCGTGCTTACCATGAGAACGACGCCGCCCTAGTATAAAATCTATTTTTTCAGCTAAGAGAGATTTTGAATTGCTGATTGACTCCTCTCAGGATACTTGCTCCGCCAGTGTGGAAACTACGATGCTGTTTCTGGATTGGCTACCAGGCCAGCAGACCAGTCAAGAGGGGAGATTTAATGAGTGGAGGGTAGTTCGATTGGTTTGTACAATGTGGTGGCGAGTTTTTTCTGCTCCTGTATGAAGCGTAGTGATTCTTTGTCTGCTGCGTCTTCTGGTCCTCCCCTGGTGGAGAAGATCAGGTCTTTCCCTAGTGTGTGAAGAAGACGGTTCAATACCTCGTCCGGCCATCCTGATTTAGGTTTTCCGTGATTTCCCTAACTCGCACCAGGCAAATGCCGGGATGGTTCCTTTCAAAGGGCACGGACGACTTCCTTCCCCATCCTTCCCTAATCCGATGAGACCGATGACCTCGCTGTCTGGTCTCCTTCCCCAAAACGACCAACCAACCAATCTAGTGGGTGACACTTGCGGTATGCAACTTGTGGTGGGCTAAGAGCCAGTGGCAGTTTTCTGCTGTACTAGCGGTGAAACTGCACATCATCTCAGAAATATTGTATGTCACAGGGATGAACTAATTCGTCATGAGATGGCCGTTTGGCATTTAACAGTTCCAGCATGCGCCGTCGTGTCTGTAAGACAAATTGGTTTGGCCAGACCAGCAAATATATGTGCCTCACACTAAAATCTTCCGAGATTTCAGCGCTCTGATAGGAGAGCTTTCTACGCTCTAATAATCCGAACACCAGTCCGCGTAGTTTGTAAGTTTGCATGAATCTATCACCTGCCGCCGTGCTCCGTCACTTGCCCACAGCGTGACATTTTCTGCTGCCACCTGAAGCAACGTGAAAGGGTAAAGCATTGCTGCACCAGCGGAGGGTTGTTAAATGATATTCGAGCTTCCTGTTCTCTGCGAACCATAGTTTGTGGTGTACCTGGTCGTAGTTTATTACATTTGAACAGAACTGGGCCTCACAGTGGATCCATGTAAAAGGGATTAATTCAGGGAAGAACTTGAACAGTTTCCATCAAAATAAAATTCTTTGCCAATCACGCACAATCTCTTTCCTGATTTAAATCTGTCATTTCTTTTGTAAGATTTTATCAGCTCGGTTGTAGTTGTAAAAGGATGAAACAGAACTTGTCATTATTTTTGTAATCTTAAACACGTCACTGTTCTCATTAATACTCCCCGAGCCATTCACTGTCTTCATTTTGTTGTGGTGATAAATTCAGTATGCAATCGTACTAAATTAGTTCATTCGATGATTAATTTGATTTCTGAAAGTGACTACAGATAAAGGAAACAAACGTACCATGAGTAAATTTATTGGTTTCATGTATAAGGAAGGAGTAGAAGAAAGCGTTACGGGAGAATATAGGCTTGGTACTAGCAATGAGGGAGGAGAGGGACTGATTGAATTCTGTAATATATTTCTGCTAGTAGTAGCGAATATTCAGTTGAAGAATCACAAGAGTAGTAGGTATACTTGGAACAGGCCTTGAGATAAAGGAAGGTTTTAGTTGGATTACATCATGGTGAGACAAAGATTCCGGATTCTGGATCGTAAGGCGCACCCCAGATCAGATACAGACACAGATCATAGTGTAGCAGTGATGAAGAACAGATTGAAGTTTAAGAGATTAGTCATGAAGATTCATTACGCAAAGAACTGGGATGCGGAAGTACTAAGGAAAGACGAGATAAATGGCTGCGAGCACTATGCGACCTAACTTCTGAGGTCATCAGTCGCCTAGAACTTAGAACTAATTAAACCTAACTAACCTAAAGACATCACACACATCCATGGATTCGAACCTGCGACGGTAGCGGTCGCTCGGTTCCAGACAGTACCGCCTAGAACCGCACGGCCACTCCGGCCGGCAAAGACGAGATATAAATGAAGTTCTGTAAGGCTATAGTTACAGCAATAAGAAATAGCTCAGTAGACAATGCAGTGGAAGAGCAATGGACATCTCTAAAAAGGGCAATCACGGAAGTCAGAAAGAAAAATATGGGCACAAAGAAGGTAGATGCGAAGAAACCATGGGTAACAGAAGAAACAGTTAATCGATGAAAGAAGTAAGTACAAAACGTTCAGGGAAATTCAGCAATACGGAAGTACAAGTCCCAGAGGTATGAAATAAATAGGAAATTCAGGGAACTAAAGACGATATGGCTGATTACAAAATGTGAAGAAATGATTGTCGGGAGGAGTCAAAACAACCTTCCGTGGAATTAAAAGCAAGGGTAGTAACACTAAGAGTGCAACGGAAATTTCACAATTAAATGGAGCGTAGAGAGCGGATAGGTGGAAACAGCACATTGAAGGCCTTTACGAGGGAGAAGATGTGTCAGATGATGTGATAGAAGAAGAAACAAGAGTCATTTTAAAAAAGACAGAGAATCACTACTAGAACCGGAATTCAAAAGAGCTTCGGAAGACTCAAGAACAAATAAGGCAAAAGTAATAGGTAATATTCCATCAGATTTTCTAAAATCATTGGAGAAAGTGGCAAAAAAAACAGCTAGTCACGTTCGCGTGTAGAATGTACAGGTCTGGACATACACCTTCTGACTTTCGGGATAATATCATTGCCACAGTTACGAAGACTACAAGACCTAAGAAGAGCGTGAATTATCGCATAATCAACTTAACAATCATTCATCCAAATTGGTGACAAGAATAATATACAGAAGAACGGAAAAAATTAGGATGTGTTAGATGACGATCAGTTTGGATTTAGGAAAGATAAAGACACGGGAGAGGAAATTCTGTCGTTGAGGATGAGACGTTCATAGGATTAGTCGACCTGGAAGAAACGTTCCACAGTATCATGAAGTTGGAAATTCTACGGAAAATACTGTAAGCTATAGCAAGAGAGACAGGTAATATACGATATGTACAAGAACCAGGAGGGAATGATAACAGTGGAAGACGATGAACGAAGTACTCAGATTAAAAAGCGTGTATAACAAGGAATTCAATGTTTCACCCCTGCTGTTCAGCCTATACATCGAAGAAACACTGAAGGAAATATAAAAAAGTTTCAGGAGTGAAATTAAAATTCAAGATGGAAGGATATCAATGCTATGATTCACTGACGACATTGCTATCTTGAGTGAAAGTGAAGAATTACATGATCTGCCAAATGGAATATGGATTGAGAGTAATTCGGAGAAAGACTAAAGTAATGAGTAGTAGCAGAAATGAGAACAGAGTGAAACTTAATATTAGGATTGATGGTCAACAAGTTAGGGCTTTGTACTTACTAGGGTGAAAAATAATGACGGATGGAGCAAGGAGGACTTCAGAAGCAGACTAGCACTGGCAAAAAGCGCATTCCTGGCCGAGAGAGGTCTGCTAGTGTCAAACATAGGCCTTAATTTGAGAAAGAATTTTCTGAGAATGTAAGATTGGAGCAAAACATTGTACGGTAGTAAAACATTGATTGTGGGAAAACCAGAATGGAAGGGAATCGAAGCATTCGAGATGTGGTGCTAGAGGAGAATGTTGAAAATTAGATGGATTGAAAAGGTAAGGAATCAGGAGGTTCTTAGAAAAATAAGAAAGGAAAGGAATGTGGGGATAAGACTGACAAGAAGAAGGGACAGAAGGACAGAATATCTATTAACACACCAGGGAATAATTTCCATGGTACTTGAGGGAGCTGCAGAGGCTAGCACTAGAGGACATACGGAGACTGGAATGCATCTTGCAAAGTAACTGAGGGCGTGGGTTGCAAGTGCTACTCTAAGGTGAGGAGCTTGGCATGGATGGCACAGGAGAGGAAGTTGAATTCACGCGTGCAAACGTGTATGCATCTTGGATTTTAGTTTGTGGGTTGTTTATCCAAGCCTGTGACACCTGGTCTCAGTATAATGACGTTTAATCATGGCTGTGGATGATGCTGGAGTTGTTGTCCAATGGTATCCCAAGTGCTCTACTGGAGACGGATCTGGTGATGCAGCAGGCCGAGGTAGCATGTCGATGCTCTGTAATGTATGTTGGTTTTCAACAGCGGAATATGGGCGAGTGTTATCCTGTTGGAAAAACCACTTGGAATGCTGTTCAAGAATGGCAGCACGACAGCTCGAATCACCACACTGATGTATAAAGATGCAGTCAGGGTGCGTGGGATAACACGAGAGTACTCCTGCCAACATATAAAATCGCACCCCAGACTGTAACTCCACATTTAGGTCCAATGTGTGCAGGCAGCTAATAGGATGGTTTCAGGTGTTCACCTGGTATCCTGAACGCCACACATCCGTCACTTGCACCGAGGCAGAACCCGCTTCCATCATAAAACACAACAGGACTCCACCCTTCTTTCGCATGAGTTCTCGCTTGAAACCAGTGAAGTAGCAAATGGCGGTGGTTTGGGGGTAGTAGAATATGCGGTACAGAGAGTCTGTCTCGGAGCTCTCCTTGAAGCAACCGATTTATAACTCTTCGTTGTGTCGTTGTGGTGGCAACTGGTGCTGCAGATGCAGTACGACGCGCCAGTGCCATATGCCTAAGACGAGGGTCTTCCCTTTCGGAAGTGCCACGTGGTTGTCCGCAGACCAGTCTTCTTGCAACCGTAGATTCTCGTGACCACCGCTGCCAGTTATTATGCACAGTGCCTACATTCCTGCCAAGTCTTGCTTGCAGCATCTGCATCGCAAAATGAACATCCATCTTCCTGTAGCTCTATTACACGAGCACGCTAAAACTCTGTGAGTCCTCGTTATTGGCGCCTTTGCCTCCTTAAGGGCGTTCTTGACTAACGTCAACTCACCACGTCCTGTCTGAAAGGGAAGTAACGCTCAGGACCGTTACAGAGAAAATTGAAAGCAAGCCAAATTTGCTTCGTCATAGCGGCGCTACTAGCGCCAGTCTTATGCGACTGGTGTGGAATCTAAAGAGTCATCATCTTTCAGATTAAAGACACGCCAGCCAAGTTTTCTTTATGTCGCCCAACTACTTCTCGGTGTTGCGATAGACCATCAGAGACAGAACACCTCGTGTTCCTGTTGCTAATAAGGAGAGTACGCCGACCGTTAGTTATATATTTTTACGAGCTTCCAACAGGAGTGACTTATTTACAGATGCCTTTGTAGTTACTAGATTATTTTTGTAATTTCTTGCGTGTTCGAGGGCTTACTAGGCACAACATTTTATTTTAATAACGGCGTAGCATACAGTGCCGCCGTTGTTATCGAACTTCGTATCACATAGGCTTTTGTTTGTTTTTGTACGTGTAGCTCAGTGCCGGCTACACTATCAGTGAAAGAGCGCTTAGAATTCCTGCTGCTAATAAGCTGAGTACATCATTCGTTTGTTACATATATTTACTGGCATCAAACTGGAGCGACTGCAGTAATGGATAGGAACTGTGATTGGTGTGCACAGATGCGAGCTGAGATGGCGACCCTTCGCTCACAGCTCCTCGCTGCATTGGCTTCAGTCACACAGCTTGAGGCTGCTGCCAAGGGGCATCACTTTGGGGTGTCAGACTCGGGGATGCAATGGATATCGAGCAATTCCCATGTGCCCCCGATCGGTCCACTGCTGTGGCCACCCCAGGTACAGCCTGCACTGAGGTTGACCCCTCACCCATGGTCGAGTGGGAGATCATTCCAAAGTCTGGCAGGCAGCGAAAAACTATCTGGGGGGCCGATCGTAGGGCCTCGCAGGTTCATTTGACGTACAGGTTTCGGGCGTTATCTGTGGCTGCCGGATAAAGTTGTCCTCACTGTCTCAGAGGAAGCTTCTCGGCCCACAAGGACTGGACATTCACAGACAAGGGTTTTTCTGGTAGTTCGGAGCTCCAACGTTAGGCGCGTAATGGGGCCCCTCAGGAAGATGGCTGCCAAGAAAGGGAAGGAACCCAATCTGCAATCCGTGTGCATACCATACTGATGGGAGTCATTCCGGATGTGTAAAGAGTGCTTCCGAATGCCACGAATAGGACAGGGTGCAGCCAACTGCAGGTGCTCATGTTGGTACCAATGATGTGTGTCGCTTTGGATCGGCGGAGAATCTCTCTGGTTTCGTACAGCTAGCGGAAATGGTGAAGTCTTGTAAGGTGTCAGGTAAATCAAACAACTTCCATGAAAACCCTGACATAATAAGCGAATCCAGTAGGATGTCACATAGCTCCGAATAAATCGTGACAGTAAATTAACCAAACTAATACGAGTAACGACTGAGCAAATGGAATACCACAGACTAACACAAGAATACCTAAATGCATGTCATACCTTCCCACCATGAGACCGACCCAGTTCCGAGGGGAGAAACGAGAACAGAAGCCGAGAGCAGAACCGTGTTAAGCTAGAAGGCTCTACGATAAGGGACGGACTAGACACCCAGGTCGCCAGTTAACCACTAGGACAACGCCAGCTGCAAGTTTTAGCGTGAGACTCTTCGCGTCTTTGTTACGTTAGGGCCACCCCCCTGCCAATGTTAAAAGATAGAGCCCTCCAGAAAACCAGTATAGAATTTACAATAACACAAAAACGGCCACACCACCTGCAAGTTTTAGCGTGAGACTTTTGCGCGTCTCTGTTACGTTGCAAACTTTAAAAACTTTGCCCCACCACGAAAAGTATAACGTTTCTCATTGGATAGACAGAATTTTTGTAGGCGGTGCTTAAGGTTAACATTGAGACCCTTCTTGGTCAGATGAAAACACAGCCATATAGTTTTTTTTAAACCAACTTCGGTAAATGTTAATAAGGAGAAGTTAGGAGAAGTTAGTTAGTTCCGAGATGGCGAGCTAGATGGCTGCTGCGCCGGCCGCCGCCACCTGACGAACACCAACAAGGTAATGACCGCGCGCGATGCCGCATAACAGCACATAAAGCTTCACTCAGAACTGCAGAAGTCTCATCTGTTACACCCCATTTTTGCGTAATACTAGTGTCGATCGTCAATTAAAGCTCATGGTGTTCACATTTGCCACTTGAAGTAAAAATCTGAAACGCGATGATTTTTCTGTTATATAGTTATTGAGAAGCCATATCAGCCACTGTAATTTACGACAAGTTAGATAAGTAACTAAAGATAATTGAGGGTCACTGTAGACCATTTTGATAGTTTTGTCTTTTGTAAAACTTAATTTAAACCTAGATTATAGGTGTGATATGGCATAGGTGATCCTTCGATCCATTGTAGAACTTGGAAACCCATTCAGGGAATATTCGTTCACATTTTTGTTGAATGCAGTTGGTTTTTACCATCCTGTATTAAAACACTTCCCTTTATCAATAGCGCAATTTATAAACAATGTTTTGTGAGTAGAATAAAATTTCTATTGGTAAAATTAACTGCTGTTACGACGTTATTTTACCAGCTAACTAAAAATAGGAAAGCCTTGAACCCCTTCCACTAAATTTAGTTAGTATTAAGATTCTTTTACAGGTAGTGCAGTGGAGCTGGCGCTGAGATCATTAAGTATTTGGTTATATCATCGCTAGTCTCACTGAACTCTTCTGAATTCTACATTTTATGTGTGTTCTGGCGTCTCCTTACCAGCAACAGGTCCCAGGTTCAAACTAGTCAATTCCCTAAAAAACACGGTCTGAGCATCGTTGCGCGAAAGTGGTAGGGAGACACGATATAGAACAAACAGACACCACCACGAATGTTAGAAAACGGCGATCCAGCCAGGATGGTACAATACCAAGATTGAAGGTCGACCATATGCCTAACTAGATCAGAAAAATATCAAAATATCTTGTTAGAAAATTAATGTAAAAAAAATTTCTTTTCTAATGTTATACATAGTTTGAAACAGTAGCTGCAGCGATAGATAGTAAGAAAGTATTCAATAGAGACATTCTATCAGAGACAATAGCATAATTAAGTTATGACTTTTAATATTGTTAGAATTAAGTTTTCTCTCCAATGCAAGCTCACAGGTGGCGGATACATCGTTGACAAGTTGGCTCTGACCCAACCAGTAAGTGAATGGTTTGTCAATTCCTGTGAACAAGAAGTTCATGAAACGCGTGAGATCGTATGAGCGCATGATGACGCCAAGTAGGGCGCGTGAATTGCTTTTAAAACAGAAAATAAGGGATTCGGAAATATTAGCAGTGGCAGATCGAGACCTTGACCGAATTGAGGTAGAAACTCAGCATGAAAATGGACAGAGAATAGAGGACAGTACAACAGACGATGCAGTATCGCGGCAAATACGACATACAACGCACTATAACGAAAATAATGTACGTCTAGGCACAGAAAACATAAATCAGCATACGACAGAGGAGCAGGAAAGTAGTGAGACAGTCGATGAGGATTCTGACTTGCGTCTTGAATACGTAGAACCCATAGTACAAGTGATCAGAGCTCGCTCACCACAGAGTACAAGGAATGCGAGCAGAAACGTGTCACAGCATAGTTCAATGCAATCGGTTGCGAACCAACACTTGGGCGAAAACACAGAGCGTAGGACGTCGGAAGAAAACGCAATAGGACACACTAATCTGGTAGATATATTAGAATTAATAACGGAAACCATGACAAGACAAAATAAAGAAATTGAGAACCAAATTAAAATTAAGAATGCAGAAATGACGAAACAAAATGCAGAAACCCTGAGACAAATGCGTGCGATTAAAGAACAAAACGAAAATATTCAGTTACGCCTATGTCATATTGAAGATGAGGCAAAAGAATCTCGAGAAGTGATAGGAAACTTAATAACAGGTTACAATCAATTGAGAACAGGTGTTGACAAGGTACAAGCGGACGTACAAACATTGCGTAATGACACTCAGGACGAGATCAAAACACCCAGGGAGAAGTAAAGAAACTAGAGAAACAGATAAACGAAATTGCTAGACAAGCAGCAGGTACAGTGCATGAAGTTGTTGAAATCAGTGTGTTACACAAACGTATCACAAAAGCAGCGCTGAAAAGATATTATAACCGCATAGTCAAAATAGAAGCGCAAACGAAGCGACAATTTCAGAAATTGCGAACAGAGTTGTTGCATACCACTTAAGAACGTAGTGAACAGGATCGAACAAGCACAGAGTCTGCAAAAACATCCGTATGTGTAACAGCACCGGAAAAACAAGCAATTAACGAAGATATTACGCATTTTCGATTCCAATCACAGGCGGAAAGTAACGTACGTGAAATCAGACAGCCTGCACAGCAACAAACACGTTTCGAAATTCTTGATGAACAAACGTCTTCACAAACACATGTGAAACCACAAATGTATGTTTCAAGACAGTTTGGATAGTGCAATGAAGCAACAAGGTTAGCCTGACAAGATACCCAACCAATACGTGACAATGGAAAACCAGGTCGCGAAGAGTACAGTGCAATGCATTTAGCTACACGTTCACAACCGATGGAAGAAAATTATTGCGTACCACTCCAACGATACTACGCAAGGACAGGCGAAAGTTACAGTGGACAATATCCAATGAATCTACCACAACCGGGAAGAACGACGGGAGAAATGATCAGAAACAAAAGTGGCGAAGAATCGCGAAATTCATATGGAACTATGACGAAGTACGACAACGATCATTTCCTCACAGTCAGAAAAGTTCAACACTTTCGAGAAGGAAACTCATTACATCCACGAACTTTTATTGATCAATTACGAGTAGGATTACCAGAACACTGGACGCTAGCACATATATGTCCATACATGTCAGGAACAGTTGCAGAAACCATGCAAAATGTTGCAGCGACATGCCGATCGTACGAAGATTTCAGAGAGAAGGTTCTCTCACGATATTGGTCCAGCGAAGCAAAGAACAGAGTGAAGTACGAATTACTACAGAGCCCATATTCTGAAAATTCGGGAGAGAAGAGTCCCGTGAAATTTTTCGAATAAATGGCAAAGAAAAATCAATGCTTAGATGTACCATACAGTGACGGAGAGTTGATTAAATTATGCGCGATGAAACTATCATCGAATTACCAGCAATCATTTGTAGGTCGCGAAGGCAATGACGTCCAAGCATTTAAAGGTATTCTAAGGGAACTAGAGTTCATATTTTCGGAAGATGACGCAAGAAAAAGATGAAGCGCACGTGAAAACCAAAGCAAAAAGCAGTGTAATCCACAAGACACCGTACGAAGAAATAATAATTACGAACTATGTTATAACTTCGCACCAAGAAACTATAATAGATTTCAACAAAGAACCGGTTATGGATTTAGAAGAGAATAACTATAATTCACCCTGGAACGGAAACAACTATTACAGAGGGAATAACGACAACCGGAACTGGTACTGGAGAACCAATAGACCGACAAATTTTCAACAAAGAAACCACTATCAACAAGCTGAACAAGAAAAGAGAATACAATTAGAAGAGGTGTAGGTAAGACCACCAAACCCCGATAACCGTTCGAATTGACAGCTAATCGCCCATGCCAAAGAGAATGACGCACTAACCTAGGACAATTGCAGCACCTTGAACAGAGAAGTGAAAATCTTATCACGAGAAGAGAAGAAGGAAGAAGCAAATCCGTAGGGACCAGATGAAAACGAAGACAGGAAAATAACAATAAAGTGTTGGGACGAAATTAATTGGGAGAATACTGACGAGGAAGATGAATTACCAGAGGCATGCACAACGAATGTAGGAGGAAAGGACGAAGTAATGAGTATTGCAGAGCTATTTGAGATGGAATCCAGGGAAAGCGAATTCAATGAGGATAATGCGCAGTCGACAGAAGTTGAACATAAGTTACGAGTGGGCACACAACCCAACGTATATAATGAAGGAAGTTATGAAGCGATAATTAGAGCATTTATATGCGATTATGTGGAAGTAGCAACGAAGAAGGAGAAGATAGACGAGGATGAGGAAAAAGTAGAGGATGTTGAAGAAAGTGTAAATGAAGGAAGAAATAGAGAAGAGGAAATAAAAGAGAGAGAAGTAGCAGTCGAAGCTTATCCTACAGAAAGTTCGAATTCACAAGGGAAATTCCTAAAGAGACTCGTGTATGATTCAGTGGAGGATTCGTTGATGCAAGAAGTAGAAGAACAGAACCAACCCTTTCAAATTCATCCAATTGTGAAGGCTATGGTAAAGCATATCCCAGTCAATATTGTAATTGACAGCGGAAGTGAACTGACTGCAATCTCAGAAAATTTATTCATGCAGTGTAATGCCAATGAGGAATTGCCAGTTCTGAAAACACATAAGATAAAAGTAAGAGGTCCTATTAGAAACAATGCTGCGGAAGTTACGAGACAAACAAGGTTAACTCTTTCGTGCCAAGCTCGAAAGATCGAAGCCAACTTCGTGATTATACCTAAACTAACTGTAGATTTGATTATAGGTGCAGATTTTTTAAATGAGAGACGAGCGATAATAGATATGGGGAAAGGTAGCGTAACATTCGGGAATGTCACATTTCTCTTTGGGCAAAAGCTAAAATTAGAGGAAATACCAGTTATAAACAAACAATTAAGAACGATGCGAGATAAAGAGTATGAAGAATTAGAATGGTATGCACAAAAGAAGGAATCGCCTCAACTCATGTTAGAAATCCATAAAGAAATCGACGAAAAATTGCAAGAAGGTCAAGGTATTTCAGAACACAGTAAAAGAGAATTAGAGGGTATTTTACGAGATAAAGCAGAGGTATTTTTACCTATGACTGGCAGTATTAAACACTTTCAGTTTAAGTTTGAAGTAAAACAGCACAAACCATTTAGAGTGCCACCCTATGCAATCCTATTAAGCTACAGGAATAAAGTATTCCAGGAGATATCTAAAATGTTAGATGACGATATTATTGAACTAGCTACCTCCACATATAACAGCCCGCTCCATATTGTACAAAAACGAGATGAGAGCATCAGATTAGTGCTTGGTTCCAGACAGATCAACACAGTCCTAATCACTGAGACAGATCGCCCAGAAAAATTATAGGAATTGATACAAAACTTCCACGATGCTAAGATATTTTCATCAATTGATTTACGGAGTAGTTTCTGGCAAATAGAATTGGCCCCAGAATGTAGAAAATTTACAGCATTTATCGTATTCGGTAGATGTTACCAGTTTAAACGATTGCGATTTGGTTTAAACATATCACCAGTAGCGTTTCTTAGGGTATTTAATACAGTCCTGAAATTTTACAAAAAATTACTTGTTATGTTGATGATGTGATTATAGCAGAACCCTCTTGGGAATATCACAACGACACATTAAAACAGTTTTTACAGATCATTAAAGAGCATGGGGTTACAGTAAATATAACAAAATCCAAATTTGGAAGGCGAGAGGTCAAATTTCTAGGACACATAATTTCCCAGAAAGGGGTAATACCCGACCCAGAAAAACTAACCGCAATCAAAGAATTCTGTACTCCATATAATAAGATAACTCTCAGAGGATTTCTAGTTCTCACCGGATTCTATAAAAAATTGATTTGGATCGAATCTCTAGCAACACCACGCCTATGTGCATTGACTGCAAAAAACACGCCATGGGTATGGGATCAACAAGCCAATGAAGAATTTTTAAACGTGAAAAACGCACTAACAACAGAACCGATTTTAGCACATCCTGATCTAACACAAAATTTTTGTATGGCCACTGATAGCGCGAAAACAGGTTTAGGGGTTGTTTTATTCCAAGAATGTGAACAGGAAGTGCTAATATCATACAGAAAAATTGCATTTGCCAGTCGGGTACTCACAAAAAGCGAGAAAAACTATTCAGTCATGGAGCTGGAAGCATTGGCCATTGTATGGGGCTTCCAACGTTTTCGATACTTCCTATTCGGAAGAAAAAGAAAAGTATACACTGACCACAAAGCATAAGAATTTCTGTTATCCGCCAAACTAACTCATGGGAGGGTAGCCAGATGGATGTTAATACTACAAGAATTTGACTTCACTATTACACACATACCAGGACCAGCGAATGTATTAGCAGATGCTTTATCACGATGTCCACAGGGTGCATCCAATAACATAGGTTTGGAAGCAGCCGAAGACCAGTTTACATTGTACTATATTAAACAAGTACCTTTCGAAAACTACATTACGACAGCATTGAAAAACATAGGCAAGGAACAGGACAAGGATCCCGAAATACTAGGAATCAAACACAAGTGGAGAAGTAAGGATTTTCCAGACATTCGACAGCACTATCTCGTAAAAAACAATGTTTTATTTTTTAGACGAAATGTTGCAACGAATGAATGGTTAATTTATATCCCAGATGAACTAATTAATAAGTACATATGGTATACACATTTAAGTAATGGCCACTTTGGACCAAAGAAATGCTTTTTAAAAATAAAACAAACACGCCATTTTCCTAATATGGAAAGACGAATTAGAACAGTATTAGTCAAATGCAAAAAATATATGAGGGCCAAACACGCCACTTTCCAAAGCAAACCACCTATGTTTCCAATAATCCCTAAAAGATTGAAACAAATAGCTGCAACAGATTTGATGGGGCCCCTCACACGCACAAAAAATTGATATTTTTTCATATTTGTCGTTTTGGAACTTACTTCTAAATATGTTACCTCGACACCATTAAAACGGGCATCAGGTCTTACTATAAGTAAAGCATTTACACAAGAGTTTCTGAGACAAGTAGGTCGAGTGGGACGAATAATTTCTGACAATGGCCCACAATACAAATCAGTGCAATGGCAGAACACGTTAAAACAACACAAAATAAAACCAATCTACATATCTAAGTACAAACCTAGCGTAAATCCAGCAGAACGATCTATGAAGGACATAGGCCGATTATATGCAGGCAAAAGACACAACACTTTGGATATATACGTTAAAGATTTTCAAGAAGTAATAAATGAAATGCCACATAGCACTACACTACTACCTCCAGTTACTGTACTTAAAAACATTGAACCCCCAAACACAACCAGAGAAAATGTTAGATTTCCTATTGTACCACGTAGACAGCACAAACAAGTCATAGCAACAGCACTCTCCAACATCAGAAAGGAAGCCATTAAAAGAAAAGAGAGAGGAGATAGAACAGCAATTAAAAGAACATTCCCAGTAGGCCAGAAAGTATTCGTAAAAACACACCATCTCTCCAGCAAACAGAAACACAAAATACATACGTTTTACGCTGCATACAAAGGACCTGTCACAATTAGCTGAATTGCTCATGACAAAGCTGTGGAACTAATGAACCCAAAAACAGGGAAAACCTTATGACTTCACCATATGAGCCATATCAAAAGGTTTCAAAATTAATTTTATTACTGGTAAATAATCAGCACAATATTTCGAAGATTATGTTGCAGATAAAATCGTCAGGAGAAAGAAGAATGAAGAGAGAGGAAGGCGTGAAAAAGAAAGCAGTTTCAATAATAACACCAATAGTACCATAGATTAAGGTGAAGGGATAAAGCGTAGATAGTCTAACACCATGAAATACTAAAATGCTATACACCACGATTTGTGGAAGTTCTTCTTCAGTTTCGTGCATCAGCGTGCTGTTTAATAGCAGTAGTGTGACTTTTACACATATTTTTTGCCAGCAGTGGCTTGCCCAAGCGGTCTTCTCGTCGGGCTGTTTTTTTGCTCGCTCCGTTCATTCAGGGCTCCGAGACGCGGCGTTCGGCATCCCGTCGCGTCTCTGCAGGGCTCTGTCACTGTGTGGTCAGTGTTCCATCCCAGCAGGGTTCCGCTTAGCGGTCATATTTATTGCCCACTTTCTATCCAAGGACCTTCTGTTGGTCTCGCTGTTCTTTCCTTTCTCTCGTCGCTTCTACCTTGTAGGAATCGTGTCTTGCTAAATACGTCCTTTTCTTTCTTGATACTTCTCGCGCTGCAACTTGTGGGTTGTTGCATCTCTTCCTTGCTGGAGTTTTTACAATAGTTCTTACACAAAGTTTTACTTATAATCATGTAACATATGTCTAGTACCTACTTATTTTACGCTTTCTTAAAAAGCCTTACAAATTTCGGCGCCCTTTCCATGTTACAATTCTAAGATATTTGGAGTCTTAACGTCTACTGAAGAATCCTCAAATTCGTTTTTTATTTTTGTGTATTGTCACGGAGTATAGAATTTTAGTGTTTCATGGTGTTAGACTATCTACGCTTTATCCCTTCACCTTAATCTATGGTACTATTGGTGTTATTATTGAAACTGCTTTCTTTTTCCCACCTTCCTCTCTCTTCATTCTTCTTTCTCCTGACAATCTTATCTGCAACATAATCTTGAAATATTGTGCTGATTGTTTACCAGTAATAAAATTAATCTTCAAACTTGTACTGAAAGTGTTTAATACTGCCAATCTTAGGTAAAAATACCTCTGCTTTATCTTGTAAAATACCCTCTGATTCTCTTTTACTGTATTCCGAAATAACTTGAACTTCTTGCAATTTCTCGTTGATTTCTTTATGGACTTTATGGACTTCTAACATGAGTTGAGGCAATTCCTTCTTTTGTGCATACCATACCAACTCTTCATCCTCTTTATCTCACATCATTCTTAATTATTTACTGTCAATTCGAATGGTTATCGGGGTTTGGTGGTCTTACCTCCACCTCTTCTATTTGTATTCTCTTTTCTTATTCAGCTTGTTGATAGTGGTTTCTTTGTTGATGATTTGTCAGTCCATTGGTTCTCCAGTACCAGTTCCGGTTGTCATTATTACCTCTGCAATAGTTGTTGCCGTTCCTGGGTGAATTATAGTTATTGCCATATTCTCTTCTAAGTCCATAACTGTTTCTTTGTTGAAATCTATTGTTGTTTCTTGGTTCAAAGTTTCCACATGGTTTGTAATTATTGTTTCTTCGTACGGTGTCTTGTGGATTCCACTGCTTTTTGCTTTCGTTTTCACGTGCGCTTCGTCTTTTTCTTGCGTCATCTTCCGAAAATATAAACTCTAGTTCCCTTAGAATACCTTTAAATGCTTCGACGTCATTGCCTCCGCAACCTACTAATGATTGCTGGTATTTCAATGGTAGCTTCATCGCGCATAATTTAATCAACTCTCGGTCACTGTATGGTACATCTAAGCATTGATTTTTCTTTGCCATTAATTCGAAAAATTTCACGGGACTATTCTCTCCTGGATTTTCATAATATCGGTTCTGTAATAATTCGTACTTCACTCTGTTTTATGCTTCGCTGGACCAATATCGTGAGAGAAACTTCTCTCTGAAATCTTCGTATGATCGGCATGTCGCTGCAACATTCTGCAGGGTTTATGCGACTGAACCTGACATGTGTGGACATATAAAGTCTAATTTGTGTGCTAGCGTCCAGTGTTCTTTTAATCCTACTCGGAATTGATCAATAAAAGTTCGTGGATGTAATGAGTTTCCTTCTCGAAAGTGTTGAAATTTTCTGACTGTGAGGAAATGATCGTTGTCGTACTTCGTCATAGTTCCATGTGAATTTCGCGATTCTTCGCCACTTTTGTTTCTGATCATTTCTCCCGTCGTTCTTTCCGGTTGTGGTAGATTCATTGGATATTGTCCGCTGTAGCTTTCGCCTGTCCTTGCGTAGTATCGTTGGAGTGGTACGCAATAATTGTCTTCCAT
Source organism: Schistocerca gregaria (assembly GCF_023897955.1). Classification (NCBI taxonomy): domain Eukaryota; kingdom Metazoa; phylum Arthropoda; class Insecta; order Orthoptera; family Acrididae; genus Schistocerca; species Schistocerca gregaria. The sequence continues at coordinate 1,054,112,822 of NC_064920.1, forward strand.
CGATTGTGAACGTGTAGCTGAATGCATTGCGCTGTACTCTTCGCGACCTGGCTTTCCATTGTCACGTATTGGTTCGGTACCTTGTCTGGCTAACCTGCACCGCATGTGTTTGTGATGACGTTTGTTAATCAAGATTTACGAAACGTGTTTGTTGCGGTGCAGGCTGTCTGATTTCACATATGTTACTTTCCGCCTGTGATTGGAATCGCAAATGCGTAATATCTTCGTTAATTGCTTGTTTTTCTGGTATTGTTACAGATAGGAATGTGGCTGCAGACTCAGTGCTTGTTCGGTCTTGTTCACTAAGCTCTTCAATGGTTTGCAACAACTCTGCTCGCAATTTCTGAAATTGTCGCCTTGTTTGCGGTTCTATTTTGACTATGTGGTTACCATATTATTTCAGCGCTGCTTTTGTTATACGTTTGTGTAACACACTGTTTTCAACAATTTCCCGCGCTGTACCTGCTGCTTGTCTAGTAATTACGTTATCCGTTTCGTTAGTTTCTTGACTTCTCCCTGGGTGTTGTTACTTAATGTTTTGATCTCGTACTGAGTGTCATTACGCAATGTTTGTACGTCCGCTTGTACCTTGTCAACATCTGTTCTCAATTGATTGTAACCTGTTATTAAGTTTCCTATCACTTCTCGAGATTCTTTTGGCTCATCTTCAATATGACATAGGCGTAACTGAATATTTTTGTTTTGTTCTTTAATCGCACGCATTTGTCTCAGGGTTTCTGCATTTTGTTTCGTCATTTCTGCATTCTTAATTTTAATTTGGTTCTCAATTTCTTTATTTTGTTTTGTCATGGTTTCCGTCATTAATTCTAATAAATCTACCAGATTAGTGTGTCCTATTGTGTTTTCTTCCGACGTCCTACGCTCTGTGTTTTCGCCCAAGTGTTGGTTCGCAACCGTTTGCATTGAACTATGCTGTGACACGTTTCTGCTCGCATTCCTTGTACTCTGTGGTGAGCGAGCTCTGATCACTTGCACTATGGGTTCTACGTATTCAAGACGCAAGTCAGAATCCTCATCGACTGTCTCACTACTTTCCGGCTCCTCTGTCGTATGCTGATTTATGTTTTCTATGCCTAGACGTACATTATCCTCGTTATAGTGCGTTGTATGTCGTATTTGCCGCGATACTGCATCGTCTGTTGTACTGTCCTCTATTCTCTGTCCATTTTCGTACTGAGTTTCTACCTCAATTCGGTCAAGGTCTCGATCTGCCATTGCTAATCCTTCCTAATCCCTTATTTTCTGTTTTAATAGCAATTCACGCGCCCTACTTGGCGTCAACATGCGCTCATACGATCTCACGCGTTTCATGAACTTCTTGTTCACAGGAATTGACAAACCATTCACTTACTGGTTGGGTCAGAGCCAACTTGTCAACGATGTATCCGCCACCTGTGAGCTTGCATTGGAGAGAAAACTTAATTCTAACAATATTAAAAGTCATAACTTAATTATGCTATTGTTTCTGCTAGACTCAATTTCTATTGAATACTTTTGCTCTCTATCGCCGAAGCTACTGTTTTCGACTATGTATAACTTTATATTTTTTTATAACAATTTTTCAACAAGTTTTTTGATATTTTTCTGATGTAGTTAGGCATGTGGTCGACCTTCAATCATTATATTTTACCATCCTGGCAGGGTCGCCATTTTCTAACATTCACGGTGGTGTCTGTTTGTTCTGTATTCTAACATTCATGGTTGTGTCTGTTTGTTCTGTATTCTAACATTCCTGGTGCTGTCTGTTTGTTCTATATCGTGTCTCCCTACCTCATTCGCGCAACGATGCTCTGACCGTGTTTTTTAGGGAATTGACTAGTTTGAACCTGGGACCTGTTGCTGGTAAGGAGACGCCAGAACACACATAAAATGTAGAATTCAGAAGAGTTCAGTGAGACTAGAGATGATATAACCAAATACTTAATGATTTCAGCGTCAGCTCCACTGCACTCCCTGTAAAAGAATCTTAATACTAACTAAATTTAGTGGAAGGAGTTCAAGGCTTTCCTATTTTTAGTTAGCTGGTAAAATAACGTCGTAACAGCAGTTAATTTTACCAATAGAAATTGCATTCTACTCACAAAACATTGTTGCTTTAATACAGGATGGTAAAAACCAACTGTATTCAACAAAAATGTGAACGAATATTGCCTGAATGGGGTTACAAGTTCTACAATGCATTGAAGGATGACCTATGCCTTATCACACCTATAATATAGGTTTAATTTAAGCTTTACAAAAGACAAAACTATCAAAAGGGTCTACAGTGACCCTCAATTATCTTTAATTACTTATATAACTTGTAGTAAATTACAGTGGCTGATATGGCTTCTCAATAACTATATAACAGAAAAATCATCGCGTTTCAGATTTTTACTTCAAGTGGCAAATGTGAACACCATGAGCTTTAATTAACGATCGACACTAGTATTAAGCAAAAAGGGGGTGTAACAGATGAGTCTTCTGCAATTCTGAGTGAAGTCTTTATGTGGTGTTATGCGGCATCGCGCATGTTCTTTACCTTGTTGGTGTTCATCAGGTGGCGGCGGTCATCCAGCTCGCCATCTCAGAACTAACTTCTCCTAACTTCTCCTTACTACCATTTACCGAAGGTGGTTTAAAAAAAAAATCTATCTGGCTGCATTTTCATATGATCGATCAGGGTCTCAATGTTAACCTTAAGCTCCGCCTACAGAAATTCTGTCTATCCAATGAGAAACGTTATACTTTTCGTGGTGGGGCAATGTTTTTAAAATATGCAACGTAGCAGAGACGTGAAAAACTGTCACGCTAAAACTTGCAGGTGGTGTGGTCCTTTTAGTGTTATTGTAAGATCTATACCGTTCCTCTGGAGGGCTCTAGCTTTTAACATGGGCTGGGGGTGGTCCTTGATGTAACATAGACGCGAAAAAGTCTCACACTAAAACTGGCGGGTAATAGTGGCCCTTTTTGTGTTATCATAAGATCTATACTGTTTTTCTGGAGGGCTCTAGCTTTTAACATGGGCTGGGGGGTGGTCCTTGACGTAACATAGACTCGAAAAAGTCTCACGCTAAAACTTGCAGCTGACGTTGTCCTAGTGGTTAGTTGGCGACATGGGTGTCCAGTCCGCCCCTTATCATAGGGCCTTCTAGCAGCTGGCGTTGTCCTAGTGGTTAACTGGCGACGTGGGTGTCTAGTCCGTCCCTTATTGTAGGGCCTTCTAGCTTAACACGGTTCTGCTCTCGGCTTCTGTTCTCGTTTCTCCCCTCGGAAGTGAGTCTGTCTCACGGTGGGAAGGTATGACATGCATTTAGGCATTCTTGTGTTAGTCTGTGGTATTCCATTTGCTCACTCATTACTCGTATTAGTTTGGTTAATTTACTGTTACGATTTATTCGGAGCTATGTGACATCCTACTGGACTTGCTTATCATGTCAGGGTTTTCATGGAACGTGTTGGATTTGCCTGACACCTTACAGTCTTTCTTGCGAGATTAAGACGGAGCTCACCATCTGCAGCATCGTCGATAGAACCGACTGTGGTCCTTTGGTGCAGAGCCGAGTAGAGGGTCTAAATTAGAGGAACAGGTGATTCTGTGACCTTGTAAGCTGCAGATTCCCTGACTTACGCCATCGGATTCCAGGCTTCCGTGTTCCGCTTAATAGGTCAGGAGTCCACTACACACAGGAAGCGGCTACACGGATAGTGGGGGCTGTGCGGAAGGGCTGGTCGGCTTTTTAGGTTAGAGGGTCTCAGGGAAACACAAAAGGGTCATCCGTCTAAAAGGGAGCCGGTAAGACACAGTAAGATAGTTGTATAAAAGATCGGTATTGTAGTTTTAAATTACCGTAGCTGTGTTGGGAAAAAACCAGAGCTCGAAGCCTTTATAGAAAGCACTGTAGCTCAAATAGTTATAGGTACAGTTAGCTAGCTAAAGCTGGAATTATGATCAGATGAATTTCTTTCAAAAACTCTAACAGTGTCAGAAAGGATAGATTAATACAGTTGGTACTGGAGTATTTATTGCTGTCAGAAGCAGTTTTCTTTGTAGTGAAATTGAAGTAGATAGTTTTTGCAGAATAGCATGGATACAGGTTATACTTGACAATGGGACTAAACTATTAATTGGGCCGTTTTAGCGACCCCACGACTCAGAAGGTATAGCTGCTGAACAGTTCAAAGAAAACTTCAGTCTCATTTCAAATAGATACCCAACTCATACAACTATAGTCGGTGGTGACTTCAATCTACCCTCGACGTGATAGAAAAATTACGCGTTTAAAGCGGCGGCAGGCATAAAACGTCATCCGAAATTGTAGTGAATGATTTCTAAGAAAAATATTTTGGACAATTAGTTCATGAGCCCACTCGAAGCGTAAATGGTTGTGAAAGCATACTTGACCTCTTAGCAACAAATAATCCTGGACAAATAGTGAGTATAGTGACGAATACAGGGATGTGCGACCTCAAGGGAGTTGCTGCTAGGCTGAATACCGTAACACCTACAACCATCAAAAAGAAACGCAAAATATATCTATTTAAAAAATCATATAAAAATGCTCTAAACGCCTTTTTGGGAGACAGTCTTCACTCCTTCCGATCTCATCATGTAAGCGTAGAAAAGTTGTGGAATGATTTCAAAGAGATGGTATCTACAGCAATTGAGAGGTATATACCACATAAATTAATAAGTGATGGTTCTGATCCCCCATGGTACACAAAACGTGTCACATCGCTGTTGCAAAAGCAGCAAAAAAGCATGTGAAATTCAAAACACTGCAAAATCCGCAACACTGGCAAAGATTTGCAGAAGTTCGAAATATAGGACGTATTTCAATGCTAAATGCTATTAATAATTTCCACAGCGAAACTCTGTGTCGGAATCTGGTAGAAAATCCAAAAAGATTCTGGTCATACATGAAGCACACCAGTGGCAAGACGCAATCAGTACCTTCACTGCTCGATAACGACGGTGAAGTCACTGATGACAATGCCAGTTATTAAAACACGGTTTTCCGAAACTCCTTCACCAAAGAAGACGAAGTAAATATTTCTGAATTCTAATGAAGAACAACTGGCAAGATGAGAAACATAGTAGTAGATATCCTTGGCGTAGCAAAGCAGCTTAAATCACTTAATAAAGGCAAGCCACGGGTGCAGATCGTATACCAGTCAGGTTCCTCTCAGAGTATCCTGATACAATAGCTCGATATTTAGCAATTGTATACAACCGCTCGCTCACGAAAGATCCGTACCTAAAGACTGGAAAATTTCTCAAGTCACACCAATATTCTTCCGACTACACAGTTATGCACGGTGAAATATCATTGTTGGGAGCTATCACATGGAACTGCAGAAAGACTTGGACAGGATTTAGATATTAAAAAGGGAGCAATTAAGATAAGGGACTTAATCTGAAAGTGATAACAAATTTATTCTCAATATTCGATCCGTATGGAGGGGCATGTCTCTAGCACACCACTCTCCAAGTGGTTTTTTCCGATTTACGGGCAGTGAAGCCGACACTTCTCAGTCAAACTACGTAGGTCATTGAGGCATCAACGTCGATTGATGACCCATCAGGTGGGTAGGAAGTTGTGTACCTAGGATTCTGTCTGCTTTCGTAGTTTACTCCTTCCATTAGTTCAGGCAGAATGGGTAGGACGTTTCAATGTTATTTGTGGACGGATGAGAAGCTGGGTGCAATTTACGAACAACTGACTGTATTTTTGTCTACTGTAAGTTACCTTGGGCTGCTCCCTCGGAGTGTAGTAGAGGCAGAGAATCTGTTGCGACGTATGAGACACCTCAGGTGTCGTTCGTTTCGTGCATGGGCTCTCTTGCCGAGGCAACTCCTAATGTACCGGGCGAGGTGGATCCGCTCACAGCAGAGTGAGTGGCGGTTGGTGACGCGTTCACGTTGCTCAAGGCGGATGGCTAGTCTGGGGATTGACTCTCTGGGCAGGTGGCCAGCAGGGTCTGAGGAGGCACACAGGGGAGCAATGTGTTAATTTTCAACGTTCCAACAGTAGGCGCGTTATTAAGCCTCTTAGACAGGTAGCGTTCAGGGTGTGGCGTTCGCTGTGTTATTCAGTGGTTTGGTATTTAACTGATTTGTAAATGAAAATGATAATCTTACTTTATTACATTGAATAATTACTAAATAATTTTTCTCCCGGCTAAAGATTTGGTCAAGTTGCTAAAGAACTCCAAGTTAACGTTGTGCTAAAGTGTTGTCTGTAAGTTGTGTAAGTGTCACTAAATCACAGTTCATACAACAGATTCTATTCAGCTATTGATTATGATGGAAATAGTTATCTTCAACAAAATGATCATTAAAACCACCGAATCTCAGCCACGCACAACACTGACGTATGTTACCTGAAACAATATTCTTCGCAACTCGTGCGTAATGAATTTCGGCTCCATACATTAGCTAGAAAAGTTTGTTATAAGGATCGTGCTATAAGCACTGTTTTTAAAAGAACCAATCTGATTCGAATTATTTTCATTAAAATGAGTTCGGAACCACCAGAGCACTTTTATTTTTACACATTTGTATTACCTTCGGCATTTATGTCTGCAGAGTTCCGTAATTAGAATTTGCCGCTGAGATAATTGTAAGATGGCGGCAGACAATTGATATAGGCTTTCTATTGTTAAAGCAAATGGGATAAGTATTTGAAATGCTTATTAAACTTTACTTTCGAATTGTGCACTATTTAGACTTTATCAAGCAAACATTTGATTTTTTTTCTAAGGAAAACACAGACGAACATGCGGTACAAATCGCTATCATCAATGGCTGCGCTGCTTGCAGCGGAAAGAAATAATTAACACAGATAATGCTTACTGAGAGAGGGATTAAAGTTACAAATAATTATTCACTCATATTTATAATAATAAACTCTATTCTCAAGTAATAATTAACAAATAATTACAATTTCTTAACAGATCTCAGTTTGATATGCGTCCGCAACCTACAAAAGCCAACCAACAAAAGGTAACAAACAAAGAAAGACAAACGCAGATCATAAAAGGAATTTACAACTGTCATTGTCTTTGTATGATACACATCGATATGTCGAATTACATCATAAACTATTACATAAATAATTAATATTTATCATCGTCCGTGTGTGTGTGCGTGTGGGGGGGGGGGGGGGGGAGAGACACCTTACGCCACATGTGGAAGTGGCCTTGCTTGCAGTTGTCGAGCGGGGTCGTCTTCTGCAAGTTGTGGTTCACATCGCGCAGCAATGATGCCTGTCGCATGGGTTCTGAAGCCATCCTCAGTTCATAAAGGCGGCTGGCAGAAGTCGTAAAATCCGTGGCCCAACATGTGGGGTGCAAGCAGAGCTCGCAATCTGCAGCATCGTTTTCAGAGTTGACCGGGGTCCTTTGGTTTGGAGTCGAGTGCAGGGTCTCAAGCAAAGGATTCGCCGAGTCTGTGAAGGATTTGGCTGCGGATTTCTAGACCTCTGTTATCGGGTGGGGATTTGTACGATTTCTCTTGATAGGTCAGGGGTTCACTACACAATGGAAGCAGCTGATTAGGCAGCAGAGTACTTGTGGAGTGCTGATGCGTGCTTTTAAGGCTAGGCAGTAGTTTGTTGTACTCTCATGAGCACTCGCCAGCCGATATGCAGCAAGGAAAGTTAGACCGCATTCAGAGTAAAGACACTCCGACCCTAAAATTTTATCAGTAAATTGTCGAAGCATTCGTAACGAAGTTCCCAAATTTTCTGCCCTCCAGTAAAGTTCTCGCTCCCAAATTATTCTCTGGACCAAGAACTGCCTGAAACCCGAAGTGTATAGCTCTTAGATATTTATCAAATCGTGCAATATACGTCAGAAAGGTTGTAGGCCGTAGGAGGGGGAGTGTTCATTACACTTGACAAAAATGATGTACCTATTAAGGTCAAAGTTGAATGTGACATGGAAGTTACCTGGTAACGAATAGCAGGTCTAGGTGAAAGCAAGCTGGCTGTCCTTACAGACCACTCGATTCTGCTGTGACAGTTCTAGAGTCATTCAAAGAATGTCTACGGTCAGTAGCGTGTAAATACCCAGATCACGCGATACTGGTTGGTGTCGACTTCAACCTACCGAGTATAGACTAAGATGTCTATGAATTCATCGCAGAAAGATAGCAATGCGAACTCGTGTTCTGGAAATCGCCTTAAGCAGCTGGTTAGGTAGCCTGCACACAACGGAAGTAAGTTACACCTTATAGCTACGAACAGGCCGGACCTTATCGACAACATCAGTGTAAAACTGGGATTAGCGATCTTGATGTCATTATAGCAACTATGGTCACGTAAGTTAATAAATCAGTTAAGAAGTCTAGGAGAGTGTTCCTGTTAGAAATGGCAGATAAGCAGTTTTTAGCATATCACTTAGTGAACTGACTTCACGTAGTTCGTGTAAGATGAACATAGAGAAATTATGGGGAAAGCTGAAGCAGATTGTAAATCGTGGACTGGAGAACTATGTGCTTAGTAAATAGATTAAGGACGGAAAAGACCTACCATGGTTTAATAACGAGATTCGGAATATGCTGGGAAAGCAGAAGCTGTTGTACAATCGGTTCAAAAGAGAACTCGCAAATGACGACAAGCAGGTCTAAAGGCTTCCATCCAGTCACTTGTTGACCATTTTGGTGTGGCAGGTGAACATAGCAAAACGAAAAACCTAAGTTTTGAATTTCACATTTAAGAAATCGTTCACGCAAAAGAATCGTACAAACATACCATCGTTTGACCATCGAGCAGACTCCCGCGTGGACGATGTAGTAATAAGCATCCCTGGTGTAAAGAAACAGCTGAAAGAGTTGAAACCAAATAAGTCACCTGGCCCGGTTGGAATCCCAGTTCGGTTTTCCAAAGAGTACTCTACAGCATTGGCCCCTTACCCGCTTTCATTGATCGCAAATCTCTCGATCAGCGCAAAGTCCCAAGCGACTGGAAAAAGCGTAGGTGATTTTTGTATATAAGAAGGGCACAAAATGAACCCGCAAAATCCGTAACATCGGCTTGCTGCAGAATCCTTGAACACATTCTCATTTCGAACATACTAAATTTTGTTGAGACCGAAAATTTTATGTCCACTGACAAGCAAGATTTCAAAAAGCATCGCTCTTGCGAAACTCAGTTTGTCCTCTTCTCATATGATTTACCGCGAGTTATGGATGAAGGGCCATAAGCAGATTCCATATTTCTAGATTTCCGGAAAGTGTATGACATGGTGCCCCAATAGAGGCTGTTAAAGAAGGTACGATCACATGGTATAGGTTCAAGGGTATATGAGTGGCTCGAAGACTTCTTAAGTCATAGAACCCAGTATGTTGTTCTCAGCGGTGAGTGTTCATCAGAGACAAGGGTATGGACAAGAGCAGCCCAGGGAAGTGTGATAGGACCGCTATTATGCTCTATATACATAAATAATTGGGAGGACAGGATGGGCAGCAATATGCGGTTGTTTGCTAACGATGCTGTGGTGTATGGTAAGGTGTCGGAGTTGAGTGACTGTAGGAAAATAGAAGATGACTTTGTCAAAATTTCTAGTTGGTGTTATGAATGGCAGCTAGCTCTAAATGTAGCGAAAAGGTAAGTTAATGCGGATGAGTGGGAAAAACAAACATATAATGCTCGGGTACAGCATTAGTAGCGTCCTGATTGTTGCAGTCACGTCGTTTAAATATCTGGTCGTAACGTTGCAAAGCGATATGCAATGGAATGAGTATGTGTGAATGTTTGGGATCTGTACCAGGTAGGATTAAAGGTACACAACGAAGCAGTTCGGAGGCGTGATGCTAGATTAGTTACTGGTTGGCTAGAACGACACGCTAGTGTTACGGACGTGCTTCAGCAACTCAAATGGGAGTCCCTGGAGGAAAGGCGACATTCTTTTCGAGGACTACTATTGAGTAAATTTAGAGAACCGGCGTTTAAAGCTGATTGCAGAACGATTCTACTGCCTCCACGACACATTGCGCATAAGGACCAAGAAGACACGATAGGAGATATTAGCGCCCATACGGAAGCATACAGGCAGTCGTTTTACTATCTGTCTCCTTTTCCGAGTGGAACAGGGAAGGAAATCACTAATAGTGGTTCGGGGTACTTTCTGCCACGCGCCTTACGTATCTGTGTAGATGTAGATGTAGAAGTAACTCAATCGGTGTCACGAGGCTGAGTGCACCCCGCACCATTCCTGACACCAAGGAAAAACTCTTAGCAGTAACGGGAATAGAACGTGGGTTTTCTGTATGGCAGCCATCTCTCTTACCATTCAACTAGGATGCTGAATTACTTAATGTATGCACTCTATTAAAAATGTATTTAATTGCGAGGTACGTTACAGTGTTCTGTAAACCAAACATTATATTACTTACCCGTCTGGACAGTGTAAAATTTTGGACAGGTGCAACATTTTTATTTTACATCTGCTTAACTTTGAATATATGAACTACTCTTCCACCAGGTTATACGCCTAGTCTATACAGAACTGACAACAGATCGTGTGTACTGAAGTAATTCGAAGACACCCACATCAGTAAAAGGATTAAATTTGTTTGGTGTCAAATAAGTCGGACAAGTACGAGCATAAATAAGTGTTGTCATAGAGTTTGTTTGTACGAGGACGTTGTCACGAAGAACTTGTCTCTCAGAAATATTCAGTGTTCATTGGCAATCTAACTGAGAAATTACATATATTTGGAACGTATGGCGTGTGCAATTAAGGTGCAGTCATGAAAGCTAGAGGAACTGGAATGATGTCGCACAGTAGACTCGTTTTCTACCTAATCCGCTCACTCTGCTACGAATTTGCTTCTCTTTCCCTTGAATCACTAGTACCGAACACTCTGGATGTCCCAGTTAACAAGTCACAACTGGTTTCCTGTCCTATGTAGATGCATCGATGTCATGGGACACTAAAGTCGAACCCTCCCTCTGAAAGGACCTGGATGTGTGTTGTAGGAAGATGATGCTAAGGTTCGGCATGTCGACGTTTCAGAGGTCTGGAGCTCGAACTTTTCACGTCATTAAAATTCATAAATTTCTAGTCCATGTCGAGAGAGGTATGATTTCAGAGACAAGCGATTCATTTTAGAGGCCGATAATTTGCTTCCTTCCTCTTCTGAATAATAATGAGAAGATGTCCCGACTGTCGATGCCGAGAACTCCCGTTTTAATACCAGATTTATCTGGCCATTTTTCGTACTAGAATCATAGAAAAGTATAGCGTCTAACGGGGTACGAGGCTTTGATAGTAGGCTGTGTCCCCAGGGGACACAGGAAGCTCGGCGTTAACAGCGTACCTCAGTGGGGCTATATTCACCGATTAAAGTCCTGCGATTGGCGAGCACAGGTGTCCATTAAGCGAACGGCAGCCCTGAGTAGGACATGCGACTCGTAATTAAATTAGGCCAACAGCAGCGTGAAGCCTCGAACAGCTAACGAAATTACAGGTACCTCTTGTAAAGTGTTCCTCTTCTCGCACCGTAATTACTCTCTTCGGCTTGCCTCTTGCGGCTGATCTGCTCCCTAATGTAACCGCTACTTACTGCTCCTGAGGCACTCTTTGCTTGAGCGCGTCTTACCAATGTGTCTCGTGGTCACACGACAACGCGACACCAGAATGTGAAAACTGTGTAAATACAGGGTTTCCAACTACAAACCGCAAAACTGGGCAACTTTGTGTGACAGGTATAACTTCGTGATCAGAACCGCACTCTGCCTTTTTATTCTTATACAGGGTAATTCAAAAGTAAATGTACACACTTTGTGGTTTCCGTACACACCGCCGGCCGGAGTGGCCGAGCGGTTCTAGGCGCTACAGTCCTGAACCGAGCGACTGCTACGGTCGCAGGTTCGAATCCTGCTTCGAGCATGGATGTGCGTGATGTCCTTAGGTTAGTTAGGTTTAAGTAGTCCTAAGTTCTAGGGGACTGATGACCTCAGAAGCTAAGTCCCATAGTGGTCAGAGCCATTTAAATCATTTTGAGCAGCCTCCCAGGGAGATGCCATTTTCCCTGACTTCCGGAAGGCGTTCGATACAGTTCCGTACTGTCGCCTGATAAACAAAGTAAGAGCCTACGGAATATTAGACCAGCTGTGTGGCTGGATTGAAGAGCTTTTAGCAAACAGAACGCAGCATGTTGTTCTCAATGGAGAGACGTCTACAGACGTTAAAGTAACCTCTGGCGTGACACAAGGGACTCTTATGGGACCATTGCTTTTCACAATATATGTAAATCACCTAGTAGATAGTGTCGAAAGTTCCACATGGCTTTTCGCTGATGATGCTGTAGTACACAGAGACGCTGCAGCAATAGAAAATTGCAGCGAAATGCAGGAAGATCTGCAGCGGATAGGCACTTGGTGCAGGGAGTGGCAACTGACTCTTAACATAGACAAATATAATGTATTGCGAATACATAGAAAGAAAGATATTTTATTGTATGATTATATGATAGCGGAACAAACAATGGTAGCAGTTACTTCTGTAAAATATCTGGGAGTATGCGTGCTGAACGATTTGAAGTGGAATGATCATATAAAATTATTTGTTGGTAAGGCGGTTGCCAGGTTGAGATTCATTGGGAGAGTCCTTAGAAAATGTAGTCCATCAACAAAGAAGGTGGCTTACAAAACACTCGTTCGACCTATACTTGAGTATTGCTCATCAGTGTGGGATCCGTACCAGTTTGGGTTGACAGAGGAGATAGAGAAGACCCAAAGAACAGCCGCGCGTTTCGTTACAGGGTTAATTGGTATGCGTGATAGCGTTACGGAGATGTTTAGCAAACTCAAGTGGCAGACTCTGCAAGAGAGACGCCCTGCATCACGGTGTAGCTTGCTGTCAATGTTTCGAGAGGATGCGTTTCTGGATGAGGTATCGATTATACTGCTTCCCCCTAATTATACCTCCCGAGGAGATGACGATTGTAAAATTAGAGATATTCGAGCGCGCACGGAAGCTTTCCGGCAGTCGTTCTTCCCGTGAACCATGCGCGACTGGAACAGAAAGGGAGGTAAAGACAGTGGCAAGTAAAGTGCCCTCCGCCACACAACATTGGGTGGCTTGCAGAGTATAAATGTAGATGTAAATGTAATATATGCATCAAAATAAAAGCAAAACGTAAACTAAATTTTTGGCTGCAAGTGCTTTATTTTTGAGTCATTGTGGTGCACTATATTATGTGTCATACAGGCTTTTGGCATGCCGTGTTCGCCTGCGTATCGACTGATGTTACTTTGTACATCCCTCTGCGCATGAATCTGGCACGAAATGTCTTTGTTTACTTCGCATAGTGGTGGATTGTTGTACTCTATGCCGCTGCTGCAGTGTAGCGGCACCACATGTTCTCTGTATACTGATTCTGTCGGAAGTTCGTAGACTGCAGTCGCCGTGTACGGTACGATGGCGTACTCATACTTTGAATACGGTGGTATGCACCTCTTCATGGTTTAGGAGAAGGAAATATACGAGTAGCAAGACGACGTATATGAAAATGTTTCCGAAAGAACAGTACTAAACCATCAGACTTTCACAGCTGTGCACAGGCGTTTAAGGGAATATGGCACTCGTGATGTGCCTCTGTTAGGTCGGTCTCAACTGGACAGAGTGGGTGCGGAGAACATTGAGACATCCTGGAAATGCTAGATGAACATCCTACCAAAAGTACCAGAAGCATAAGTGCCACTGTAGTGGCTCATCAATCAACTGTATGCCGTTTACACGGAAGACAGAAATTCCACCCATTTCACTCGCAGAAGTACAGGATCTGTTTCCTGAGGACCACCCTAGACTTCAGAATTTCTGTGAGTGGTTAGCAAAGACCCATACGGTGGCTCCACTGTTCGGTCGTCCGCTACTGTTTACGAACGAGAGCATCTTTACCCAAGTGGATATCGTGAACGTTCTTAACTTGTACATGTCGGCGTATGAGAATCGTCGCGCAGCAACAGAGTGAGGATATCAACATTGTTTTGCAGTGAGCATTTCGTGTGGTATAGTGGAGAGTCAGTTACTGGCATCACACGCCATTCCATAACGCCTGAGTCGCAAAGATTATCGACAGTTTCTTGATCATCAGTCGGTGGTCTGCTTCATAGTGTCCCACTCGCTCCACCAACCAATCTGTGGCTTATACACGACGGTGCCCCTGCACACATCAGTCGGGAGGCAAGACAGTATCTCAATGCTGCTTACCCCTATAAGTGGATTAGTCGAGCAGGACCAGTTGCCTTGTCCGCCAGATTTCCGGATACTAACTCTCTTGATTTCTACCTTTTGGGACATCTCTAGAGAGACAAAGGTCCCGAGTTCGAGTCTCGGTCGGGCACACAGTTTTAATCTGCCAGGAAGTTTCATATCAGCGCACACTCCGCTGCAGAGTGAAAATCTCATTCTGTAATTTTGTGTTGTTTTGTTGTACTTGTGCTTCCTACTCTACTGCATAATTCTGGAATAGCGCACTTTCAGACAAATCTTTTCTTAACATTTTACTCTTACTTTCATGTATGCATCACACCCATGAAGTGTGTGTCCTTAACTTTGGATCACTCTGTACACTGTAATTCGGGACAAAATTCAACATACAGCTCTGCTGCAGTGTGTTCTTGCATACTTCCGCCGTTAGTGACGGGAAGCTACAAGTTCGTGTATTACAGCTGAGCTAGTGACAAAGCTATTTTGTTTGCAGGTGGAAAAACGTGCCTGTAGATTTCTCAGACACTTGCTGCTCTACCGAAAACTCTGAAGAGTTCAGTTTTACAAAACTTTTCTTCAGCCATCGCAAAGAGATAAAATGTTTTCTCTAAATTATAGGAGTAATCTATGGGAGCACACATATCTGCAGAAGCAAGTGTAACTGTTGCAGCTGTAGACAACAGCTCTCGTTTATGAGTTTAGAAAGACATTTGTGAATGATTTAGTAAAAACGATGAAGTTTTATTTCGCATTATAATGTTGTTTCTCAATATGACACATAGTTCCCGTGAATGTAGTATTAAATTTGTCAAGACTTTAATTTTTCTCATAACACTAAACTTGTAAAACATCTGATAGTTTGAACTAATCACCTTCGCGGCGTTTATTGTGTTAAATGTAAGTGTAGTGACTATTTTTTTTCTAATGATGTGTGTGTAAGAAAGTAAAATTTTTGTTTAATTACCTTGCTTAATGCAGTTTAGTTTTGTTCATTCTTCAAACAGTCCTATTATTACATGTATTTCAAGAAAAATTAGAAAATATTTTTACGAAATTGGCATTCAGTGTGACAAATGTTTATCCTTTTATCGATGAAACAAAACTAATAAAATCGTGCCAATTTTTAAGAAAAACCTTGTGTCATAAAGAAACATGAGCCGTGCAAGGCTCGTGTTCACCCCCTTTATTGTTTGTCATCTTCTCTTTACCATACTACCGCCTCGTTTTCTTATTCGGTTTACTGGCGTCGCTAAGTTCTTGTCTTACCTGCCATGAGTGACAGAAGCAGCACTTGCCGATAAGCGCACTGTCTTGTTACATTGGAAGCGACCGCTGATATTTCCGTGTCATGGTGTGTGTGCCAGTTGGTCAGTTGGAGACGGACCAGCAGTGTATTTGGGCACGGAGCAGCAGTCGGGGACGAAGGAGTGTCGGGCACAGAGCGCCAGTGAGGTGCGGACAGCCAGTACTTGCCGACCGCTGGCGACACACATGTACTGGCGACACACTGTACTGTCTGACTGAAGAAGATTTGAGTGGCAACGACCGTTGGTTGGTCGTTCGATCGGTCATCTCATCGCCGACGTATATTTGATCTTTTGACCCTTTCTGGGTGTCGGGGAGTCGGTCGATTGGGGAGAGCAGTCTCTGTGGCGCGTGGTCACGCCATAGCCACTGGCGGCGTGCACTCTAGTTTTGGAGTTGTGATGTGCCCATCGATCCTGGACATTAAAACTGAGTGCTGACTTAACCTACCATCAAGCCTCAGCTGATATCAGATCTCCTCGTTTCATCCTGGTTGTCGCTTTCTGGGAGATTCCGCGAGCAACAACGTGTGTGCATTGAAGTCTAGAATTGCAGCCGTCTTCCTGTGGTTTTTAACTTAATTTAATTCGTTCCTTCATTAATGACGTGTACCAGTGGTGTCTTCTGCCTTCTGCCTTCTGCCCTGGTCGTTGACGTAGTTTGCGGCAGTGTATTTTGCATGTTGTGTTGATGCTATCCAGCACGGCGTGTAGTTCAACAGCTGAGGTGTTGTTGGTAGTTTTGGGCGTTTGTTCTGACTTGGCTGGATTGGCACCAGTATCCAGAACGCTGTGCTATTGACATCCTGTTGTCGTTTTGCTGGTTAGATGGAGTAGAACTGATCTTGTTGGTTGGTTCGTTGGCTGGCTTTCGGTTTGGTTCCCTTCCGATTAAGAGGTTGTCAGTCTGGCTGCCTATCTCACCTAAACATGCACTAATGTTACCTACCCCGGCCGATCCTTGGAACCTTCTGACCGCCGCTCCTTGTGTTTTACACAGTTATTTCCTTTTTAGTCTTAAGTACTCTGTGTCGCCTTCAGCCCAATTTTCAGCCTTTTCAAATCAAAAGTTGAAATTTTTTGTCTAGGCCTTAAGCCATAAGAAATATTTTCTAGCTTTAATGTGGCCTTCAGCCGAGTTTTCCAGGTTAAATTAAAAATTGGAAATTTCTTTGTCTGGGCTTTAAGCTGTGAAATTGTTTGGGTTTCGTATGTGGCCTTCATCCGAGTTTTATGTGAAGCATTTTGGAATAAAGTCTTAAGCTTATTTTAGTTGAAATTTAGAAGCTCTTCCCTTTTAGGCCTTAAGCCGTAAAATTGTTTTCTGCATGGTGTGTGACCTTCATCCGAGTTTTAATATCTCTTAAATTAAAAAATCAAAATCCTTGCCTTGCCCTTAAGTCATTAAATTTTTATTCTTTAGTATGAGGACTTCAGCCGAGTTTTACACGAAATATTTTAAGATAAAGGCTTCAGCCTTTTCAAATTGAAAGCTCTTCTTCCTAGGCCTTAAGTCGTTAAATGGTTTTGTTGATATGCGGCCTTCAGCTGAGTGTCACCCTGTTTAGATTAAACATTGAAAATCTTTGTCTTGGTCTTAAACCGTGGCACTGTTCTTGATTAATGTGTGGCCTTCAGCCGGGTTCTATGGAAAAAATTTAAGCTAAGACTTTCAGCCTATTTACATTAAAGATTAAAAATTTTTAGTAGAAGTGAAATCTTCAGAAGAATCCCTGTGCCTCAATTCCTTGCTTAGGCCTTGTGCTTGTTTTTTGATATGGCCTTCAGGAGGTCCTTTATTTCCAAACACACACACACATACACACACACAAACACACACACACACACACACACACACACACATACACTCCTGGAAATTGAAATAAGAACACCGTGAATTCATTGTCCCAGGAAGGGGAAACTTTATTGACACATTCCTGGGGTCAGATACATCACATGATCACACTGACAGAACCACAGGCAGATGGACACAGGCAACAGAGCATGCACAATGTCGGCACTAGTACAGTGTATATCCACCTTCCGCAGCAATGTAGGCTGCTATTCTCCCATGGAGACGATCGTAGAGATGCTGGATGTAGTCCTGTGGAACGGCTTGCCATGCCATTTCCACCTGGCGCCTCAGTTGGACCAGCGTTCGTGCTGGACGTGCAGACCGCGTGAGACGACGCTTCATCCAATCTTGCTGGCCAGGGTAGTTGACTTACACCTTCTAGAGCACGTTGGGTGGCACGGGATACATGCGGACGTGCATTGTCCTGTTGGACCAGCAAGTTCCCTTGCCGGTCTAGGAATGGTAGAACGATGGGTTCGATTACGGTTTGGATGTACCGTGCACTATTCAGTGTCTCCTCGACGATCACCAGAGGTGTACGGCCAGTGTAGGAGATCGCTCCCCACACCATGATGCCGGGTGTTGGCCCTGTGTGCCTCGGTCGTATGCAGTCCTGATTGTGGCACTCACCTGCACGGCACCAAACACGCATACGACCATCATTGGCACCAAGGCAGAAGCGACTCTCATCGCTGAAGATGACACGTCTCCATTCGTCCCTCCATTCACGCCTGTCGCGACACCACTGGAGGCGGGCTGCACGATGTTGGGGCGTGAGCGGAAGACGGTCTAACGGTGTGCGGCACCGTAGCCCAGCTTCATGGAGACGGTTGCGAATGGTCCCTGCCGATAACCCCAGGGTGGGAAGTGGCGGTGCGGTCTCCTACAGCACTGCGTAGGATCCTACGGTCTTGGCGTGCGTCCGTGCGTCGCTGCGGTCCGGTCCCAGGTCGACGGGCACGTGCACCTTCCACGTGCCATTCGACAGCCAACACCGCGGTTCCTGGTGTGTCCGCTGTGCCGTGCGTGTGATCATTGCTTGTACAGCCCTCTCGCAGTGTCCGGAGCAAGTATGGTGGGTCTGACACACCGGTGTCAATGTGTTCTTTTTTCCATTTCCAGGAGTGTATATCAACAGTAAACACACACGATGTTTGTATTAAACATTACAATGGAATTTACATGTCTAAGCATTTCGATTTAAGGCTATGTTACTCATCCTTGAAAGACTGACCTATGAGCACCTGACATTTTTGCAAAGATTTTCAGCAATGCATCACGCCAGCAAACATCATTTTAAGGGGAGGGAAATATTACATCACGTACAATACTAGAAAAATGTAATCAATGTTACTAACTGGCTGATTTTATTTTTTATTGCGTTTTATCTTCACCTATTCGAGGTTATATTCTATGGTGCCAACGCTCTTTAAGACGTTTATGGTCTACATAAACGTATTCAACTACTAAAAAATACCAAAATCAAGTGTAATATTCTCCAGAATATATTATGTAAATAGCAGACAATGTAGGCAAAAGGCAAACAAGCTCACAGGCATAAATTTAGGAGGGAGAAGACGTTTAGATGAGATCATAATTGCCATATCTCAACTGCATTGCCTTTTTTTCTCATAATGCTCTCAATATGAGATGAAAACGTTAAAATATGTCTTTATCTTAATTAAAACATCCTGTTTCTATTTCTGATTATTATTAATATTTTTCTGCACATTTGTCGTTTGCAATATGCCATGATCTTTGGAAAAGCTCTTTGACACCTACTAAGAGTAGACAAAACCTTACTATATCCCATTTCCACCGTGTACATATGCAGTGTCGCGTGCAGTGTCTATCAAAGTTTACTTATATCTGACCCAATGAATCACCTGAAAAAAAGTGTAATGGAATTTAAAGTTAAGACCTCAGCATGACAATCAAGGATCTTTCCATGAGTGGTTCCACAAGCGATATAGGAAGATAACGGAATGTAATGGGGGAAAGAACTAAGAGTGAATTATATTCCATGGAACAAATATTTATTTGCTGGACAGATCTTAACTTCCGAATCATAAATCAAATACCAAGGACATTCTTATTTACATGACTGTTTAAGAAGAGATGGACTACCTCAAACACACTTTACATTTTATGTCAGCATTGGATCTTCATTCAAAGATGACATGAATGCAAAAAAACTCTGAACAGCACAACACCTGACTCTTATATGAACCAATAATAAAAGCAGGAGGTTGCACAGTATTTGCATACCGCAATGCTCTATCATTAAAGATGGACCTCCAAGCAAAACAAGAAGCTAAGCCCACCACGCCGACTAGAGGTCGAATCTGTTTATAAATATATGTAAAAACGATTATTTACATGAATGTTTGTGGGTCTTTAATCTCTTCCCGTTTATCGACTTCAACGAAATTTTACACACAAACTGAAAACTTCAGGAGCATCAGTTCTGTGGGGTATATACATTAATGGCCATTAAAATTGCAACACCAAGAAGAAATGCAGATGATAAACGGGTATTAATTGGACAGATATATTATACTAGAACTGACATGTGATTACATTTTCACGCAATTTTGGTGCATAGATCCTGATAAATAAGTACCCAGAACAACCACCTGTGGCCGAAATAACGGCCTTAATACGCCTGGGCATTGAGTCAAACAGAACTTGGATGGCGTGTACAGGTACAGCTGCCCATGCAGCTTCAACACGATACCACAGTTCATCAAGAGTAGTGACTGGCGTATTGTGACGAGACAGTTGCTCGGCCACCATTGACCAGACGTTTTCAATTGGTGAGAGATCTGGAGATTGCGCTGGCCAGGGCAGCAATCGAACATTTTCTGTATGCCCAAAATCCCGTACAGGACCTGCAACATGAGGTCGTGCATAATCCTTCTGAAATGTAGGAGTTTTCAGGGATCGTTTTAGAGCCAAAGGTCGTAACACATCTGAAATGTAACATCCACTGCTCAAAGTGCCGTCAATGTGAACAAGAGGTGGCCGAGACGTGTAACCAATGACACCTCATACGCCAGTATGGCGATGACGAATACACGCTTCCAATGTCCGTTCACTGTGATGTCGCCAAATACGGATGCGAGCATCATGATGCTGTAAACAGAACCTGGAGTCATCCCAAAAAATGACGTATTGCTATTCGTGCAATCAGGTGCTCCTGTGTGTGATGCAGCATCAAGGGTAACCGCAGCCATGGTCTCCGAGCTGATAGTCCATGCTGCTGCAAACATCGTCGAACTGTTTGTGCAGATGGTTGTTGTTTTCGAATGCCTGTCATCTCGACTGTTAGTCATATGAGGCCCATTGGGAACCAGCACGGCATTCCGTATTACCCTCCTGAACCCATCGATTCCATATTCTGCTAACAGTCATTGGATCTCGACCAACGCGAGCAGTAATGTCGCGATACGATAAACCGCAATCGCGATAGGCTACAATCCGACCTTTATCAAAGTCGGAAACGTGATGGTAAGCATTTCTCCTCCTTACACGAGGCATCACAACAACGTTTCACCAGGCAACGCCGGTCAACTGCTGTTTGTGTATGAGAAATCGTCTTGGAAACTTTCCTCATTTCAGCACGTTGTAGGTGTCGTCACCGGCGCCAACCTTGTGTGAATGCTCTGAAAAGCTAATCATTTGCATATCACAGCATCTTCTTCCTGACGGTTAAATTTCGCGTCTATAGCATGTCATCTTCGTGGTGTAGCAATTTTAATGGTCAGTTATGTTACTTCCTAGCTCCACTAGGAGTCTGTTACTTGTAGGCTGCCCTGCACAGCAGCCATGTTGTGTAGGAATATCATGATCCTGCCTCATCGATCTGCACTGTACTTCGGCCTACTTTCCAGGGACAAGAAACAGTATTACAGCTCCCAACGTGTATGCTGCCCTGCATGACAAGTGTGGCAACATCGAGTATCGAGAGCAACGCAAGAAATATCGATCACCAGAGAGATATTGCACACCAAAGAGGTATCACGAAGCTCCAATTAAATGCTAGGAATAGTCCGTGTTTCCCATACTTCTAAGACGCCACCATCACGCCTGTGCCCGAAATAGCGTCGCCAAAGGGCAGGAGGACAGTTATGTTCGATGTTTGATCCTGCCAACTTTCAAGAAGTTTCTTCCCGAGTAGCATCTTTGTGCTGTCTGTTAACTGTGCCTACACGCCTACGCTATCAGAACTGTGTCAACAAGTGTCTACAAACTTGTATTTTCTAATGACTGACGTATGCCCATTCGGAACTTTATCATTTCGCCACTCAGTAATCGTGGGTCATTTGGTGCGTTCTGAACCACAAGCCCATGTGTGCAGTTTCATAGCTACAGACGATCCTGATGATCAAAGTTTTATTGCAGTTAACAAAGTATTACTTATGCAGCTTGTTCTAATTAATCTTTTTATTACTAGCCATCTCAGTGTCCAAGAAAACGGACATAACAAGTAAAGTGACGTCGAGAGTGCAGTAATATCTCACTCTGATATATTGTGTACCTAACCATCTCTTGCAGCAGTGCTATTTTTCTGTTTGTGTGTGTAGTTATACTGAGTGTTCACAATGTGTCTTTCGGATGTGTATTTAAAGCAAGCTATCAGCTGCACGGGAAAAGATTGAACAGTTATTACAAGCACTGTAAGTAATTGTGTCAGTGCCACGACCGCTACCCATACCGTTCAATTAGAAACAACAAACGATTCAAGCTTCCATATTCGGAGAATTTCTGAGGTAAAGCGAAGCCTGAGCTGATTATGTTGCGCAGCTGACAGCTTATTTCAACGCCTATGGAATAACAGGTAATCAGTGTACGCTAGTGGCCATTAAAATTCCTGCACCAAGAAAAAATTCAGATTATAAACGGGTATTCATTGGACAAATATATTATACTAGAGCTGACAAGTGATTACATTTTCACCTAATTTGGTTGCATAGATCCTGAGAAATCAGTACCCAGAACAATCATCTGCGGCCGTTATAACGGCCTTGATACGCCTGGGCATTGAGTCAAACAGAGCTGGGATGGCGTGTACAGAACAGCTGCCCATGCAGCTTCAACACGATATGGTAGCCGAGCAGTTTTAGGTGCTACAGTCTGGAACCACGCGACCGCTACGGTCGCAGGTTTGAACCCTGCCTCGGGAATGGATGTGTGTGATCTCCTCAGGTTAGTTAGGTTTAAGTAGTTCTAAGTTCTGTGGTACTTATGACCTTACAAGGTAAGTCCCATAGCGCTCAGAGCCATTTGATCCATTTTCAACACGATACCACAGTTCATCAAGAGTAGTGACTGGTGTATTGTGACGAGCCACTTGTTCGGCCACCATTGACCAGACGTTTTCAATTGGTGAGAGATCTGGAGAATGTGCTGGCCAGGGCTGCAGTCGAACATTTTCTGTATACAGAAAGGCCCGTACAGGACCTACAACACGAGGTAGTGAATTATCGTGCTGAAATGTACGGTTTCGCTGTGATCGAATCATGGGTAGAGCCACGGGTCGTAACACATCTGATATGTAACGCCCACTGTTCAATGTGCCGTCAATGCGAACAAGAGGTGACTGAGACGTGTAACCAATGGAACCCCATACCATTACGCCTAGTGATTCGCCAGTGTGGCGATGACGAATACACGCTTCCAATGTGCGTTCACCGCGATGTCGCCAAACAGGGATGCGACCATCATGATGCTGTAAACAGAACCTTGATACATCTGAAAAATCACGTTTTGCCATTCGTGCACCCAGGTTCGTCGTTGAGTACACCATCGCAGGGGCTCCTGTCTGTGATGCATCGTCAAGGATAACCGCAGCCACGGTCTCCGAGCTGATAGTCCATGCTGCTGCAAACGTCCTCGAACTGTTCGTGCAGATGGTTGTTGTCTTGCAAACATCCTCATCTGTTGACAAAGGGATCGAGACGGGGCTGCACGATCCGTTACAGCCATGCGGATAAGATGCCTGTCATCTCGACTGCTAGTGATACGAGACCGTTGGGATCCAGCACAGCGTTCCGCATTACCATCATGAACCCACCGATTCCATATTCTGCTAACAGTCATTGGATCTCGATCAACGCGAGCAGTAATGTCACGATACGATAAACCGCAATCGCGATAGGCTACAATCCGACATTTATAAAAGTCGGATTCGTGAAGGTACGCATTTCTCCTCCTTACAAGAGGTATCACAACAACGTTTCACCAGGCAACGCCGGTCAGCTGCTGTTTGTGTATGAGAAATCGGTTGGGAACTTTCCTCATGTCAGTAAGTTGTAGGTGTCGCCACCGGCGCCAACCTTGTGTGAATGCTCTGAAAAGCTAATCATTTGCATATCACAGCATCTTCTTTCTGTCGGTTAAATTTCGCGTCTGTAGCACGTCATCTTCGTGGTGTAGCAATTTTAATGTCCAGTAGTGTATTTACTATCTTCTTACCACCAGCGTCTAAGAGATATTCCAGATCGTAGTAACATTGCTTCCCGATCGCCAACTTCATGAGGTCTCCGACGACAAGTTACTTTAAAAGGTCAAAATCATTTTGAACCACAAGTGCATGTTTAAGTTTTTCGAATTAAAACTACAGCCAAGACCTTAGTATACATTGTCGCTTTCAATTCTAATGTAAGTTACAGTGATAGAGAGATGTAACTACTCAGAGTCTGATTCCCATATTCGTGCTGCCATAATAAAGCATCCAAACCCTGACCTCACTGCAGTATTTTCAATTATTAAGTCACAGGATACTGTCAATGTAACTGAGCATGACTTTCAAGCACCTGCAATGTCTGTTGCCAAGAGTAAGACAGTTCAGCGGCAAACCCAAATGCTCAGGTCAGTCGTCACCCGACGTCTAGGCCATGTGTGTATCGGTCGCACCGTCAGGCCACAGCGCAGCGTTCTCCATTGCGGAAGTCCTCCCTGCGTTGCTTTCAAACACCACGCCACAAAGCCTAGTGCTTTGCATGTGGCAAACAAGGCCACATACGATCTCTATGTTTAAGTATAGATGGTGTCAGGTAGCTTTCATATTCCACCAGACAGTGATTCTAACAAAATGTATGTTTTGTCTGCTGTTCAACGTTTCTCTGATCCCGTTGTTGTTCCATAGACTGCCACGACACAACCTTTGAATTTACCAATCGGCAATCCAGTAAGTTGTATGTTCAGTTGCGTGTGTTCAACAGTAGGTTAATTTCCAGTTAGATACTTGTGCTACTGTTATGCTGCACAACCGCGCTACTTACGAGTGAATGGGCAGCCCACAGCTTCAGCATCCATGTAACACTTTGACAGCACACAATGGACAAACTATTCCAGTTCTTGGTGTGTGCAATTTACCAGCCACATTCTGTGGTATTACCTAAAACAGTGTTGTTTAATGTGTTGTGCTCTCACACATTTACTGACACTTTTGGCAGGGATAACTTTGACGTTTTCAGATAGTCATTTCATGGGAAGGTGTTACAAGTTAGTTCATCTGGGTTTCTGGCTAATATTAATGCATTATGTTACAAGTACAATTCTCTTTTCCATTGTAGTTCAGGTAAGCTCAAAGGGTTCGAATCTCATGTGACATTGAAAGACATCCCAAGTTCTTTCATGCTCATCTTGTCCCTTAAGCGTCACAGAACCAGGCTGCTACAAAGTTAAAGCACTTGCAAGACAGTTTGCAGAGTCAGATTGGAACATACACTGGCCAGTGGCTGTCGAAGGGTACAAAAAGTTTTCTTTTGTCGTTCCAGTGATGTCTACCACATTAGCTAGCACAGTATGAGCTCTTAAGTCCATAAAACCAATGTCAGCCTGCCAATGGGCATCACCCACGGTGGTCCTTACTGAGCCACTGGCGGGTTGAGACTTTTTGCAGACTTTAAATCAACCATCAACTCACAAACTGCCCTGCCATGAGGATTTGATGAACAAATTGGGCCATAGTCGTTTCTTTTTAAAAAATTGATTTCCGGGAGGCCTACCTGCAACTGCCTTTCGATGAAGAGTCAAAGAAGATTTTTGTGATCAACGTACACAATGGATTGTTCCAAACACAACAAAATTTAGAGGCAATGTTGCAAGTGTTGTTCAAAGTGGGAACTGAGAATCTTGGCCATGTGATTAATGTGCATGGCATCCAGTCATCACACTCGCAATCAGTAACCATTCGTAACCTGCGAACACCAGTATACCAGAGTTACAAGCTGGCCAATTACAGCCATTTTATCCAGACGTTTAGATCATGGTGCATCTAAACTGGTTGCACTGCAAGGACATTCTGTCCATATCGTCACCTGAATATCAGACTGGCTTACAGTGGTTGAAAGACGCACCACTAAATATTCAATGTTTTGGCCACTTCCACCCCAGAAAGCCTGTCATTCTTGCAGTAGATGCCTTATCTTATGTTGCTGGTGAGTGGTTGTCACACTGATTTGGTTCCAGTCACCGGCTAATTGGGTCTGTGGTGAATAAATTCACCAAGGCCCAAAGCAACTACAACCAACTTTAAAAGGAGTTATTGACTATTATTTAAGAGGTCACACACTTCCATCAATACCTGTACAGCCACCACTTTCCTCTGTTTACACACCAAAGACTATTGAAAGGTTTTTCGGGTACTCCCAGCCTGTCCCAAGACAGAAGTAACAATGGTGGGCTCATATCTTGTCCAGTTTCCGATATGAGTTGTGATATTGGTCCATTATTATACAGTCCAACGCCGACCTCCTGTCAAGGTTTCCTATCGGCTTCCTTTCTGCGTTTGATTCCTCCGAGGACTCATGTCATCACATTGATTCAGAAGAAATTCGGCTTTTGGAAGATTTACTGGTCGCTATCCGTCGTGTGGTGTAGGAGACGCTATCGTGCCCAGAGTTGCAGGTGGTGTGCAAGTTTGTTTATCACAGGCAGCCACAGAGTCTGAAGGAGATCGTCGTCCAGTGGGTTTTCGATACTTTGCTCATAGTAGTGCCATCTGTGTACAGATGGGCATCGTGCAGATGCACACTGAAAGTGGCAATGCAAGAGTCTCGGTGCCTCAGCCCCTCTAGTGGTAAGTTCGTCAGTTGTTGTACACACCAAAGAGTCGGCGATGTGCCAATGCCATGGCTGGAAATTGATGCACAAATAGAGGTCATGAAGTCACAGTGTGCAATATCTACAGAGTATTACTCTGCTCCCCTGCAGCAGTACATTGAGTGGCCACATTCTGACAGATCCTGGCCCTGCTTGCACATAGATTTTACTGGGCCATACTATGACATACACTAGCTAGTGGCTGTAGAAATGTATAGCAAGCATCCCTTCGTCGTTCCAATGAAGTCTGCCACATTAGTTAGCACAATATCAGGATATAAGTTGATATGCGTTGAAGGCTTACCTGAGGTGATAGTGTTGGATAGTGGTCCGCAGTTCATATCTCAGGAGTTTGAACAGTCGTGTCCTGTCAATGGTATCCTTGCAGTGAAGCCAAACGCTTCATAAGGACCTGCAGAGCACAGCTAGGAACGCTGCGAGCCACCCACACATGGGACTAGGCTTTGAAAGTTTTTCTGTCGTCATATCGTTTCCTGGCCGAAGATGGGCACCTGCATAGTTGACGACGTAGGATTCTGCTTCATTTGCTACGTCTGCCACAGAGGCCTTAGTTCCATCCTTCTTAGTCACAAGTTTGGTCTCAGCAACCTGTGTTCTCTTGTGTGCTTGGCAGGACTCGCAGATGAAAATGGGGTGTGGTGTCTGAGCTGTTTTCCTGTTCCACCTGCATCATCCACTGTCTGACGAGACGGCACTAACGGCATCGAAACCAGCTTTGGTCAATCCACTCAGAGATTCTGCCGCCCCCTTTCTGTTCACAGATCCAGCACGCAACCAGGGCACGCTGCAGCCTCCGTCATAGTCGCAGACGTCTCCTCTGGCAGCATGATCGCCTCTGCATTAGGAGACGCCCATGGACGCCGAGATGGCGCCGCCGAGAGCGTCCCAATCGTGCCTGCCAGCCCATGACACAGTTAGCGTCAGGGTCGTGGCGGGTCGCCCAGCCAGACGCCTTGGAGGGCTCAGGTATCGTATACAGTGGCCCACCTGCCACATCATCTGCCTCTGCTGCTATGGCCGCCAATGTGCACTCTGTGGTTGGTTTCCTAGTCGGCGTTCCCAGCGACGCACAGGGCTGATACAGGGTGCAGTTACGTGTTTGGTGCCAGCTGAACTTTCGGCCACTATCTCTGCAACCGCATTGAAACGCTGCCCTATCTCCCCACCCCCTTCCCTCACACCTCCATACTCATCTCCTGACTCCTGGGCAGATGTTTCGGGGGAGAGGAACGTGGTATCGTCGAGTATTGAGAGCGGCGAAAGAAGCGACCACTGCAGAGATACTCCACAGCGAAGTGGTATCACAAAGCACCGTTGAGATGCTAGGAAGAAGCCATGCCCCCATAGTTCTCAGCCTCCACCACCACACCTCTGCCCTGAAATAGCGTCGCCAGAGGTCAGGGGGAGGGTTCTGTTCGAGATTGAATCCTTCTTACATCCAGGAAATTTCTGTCAGATTAACGCCATTGTGCTGCCAACTCGCCCTGACACACTCATGTCAACCACTGCGGGGTGAAAAGACTTCTGTCTCTTGTAACATTGTCTACATGCCAATGCTGTCGGAACTGCGTCAACAAGGTCTACAAACCTGTCTTTTCTAGTGACTGTAGTGAAGCCAAAGTGCCGCCATTCTGACCTTGTATCGTATTGCCAGTAACTAATCGTGGCCCATTTAGTGAGTTCTGAACTGGAAGTCCACAAGTGCAGTTTCATAGCTACAGCGGAGCCTACCAAGCAAAGATTAGTTTTCTTGCAGTTAATAAAGTATTGCTTATTCAAATTGTTCTAATTAACTTTAATATTACTAGCCACATCAGTATCCAAGAAGCTGGAAACAACACCAAGTGCGTTGTAGTTATATTATCAGCCTACTTCATCAACCAGTTGCACAGGGGCTACTTGTGCAGATAGGCATGGCTGGGAAAGGACTGGGATGGGCGGAAGATGATAATGACATGAAGAGGGGGCCAATTTAGGTTGTACAGAGAGAGAGAGAGAGAGAGAGAGAGAGAGAGAGAGAGAGAGAGAGAGAGAGAGAGAGAGAGGGCATGCACATTGAGATGGGGCATGAGGAGATGGACACAGAGGATGAGTATAAAGCAATCGACAGAGTAGATGGTCAGGAAAGGGACACAGAGACAGGGGAAGAATGAGATAGGGTGAAGGAGGGAGGGACAGAGAGGGAGAGAACGACATAGATAAGTACAGGGTGAGGAAGAGATCAGTAGAAAGGGACAGGAGAAGATGGATAGAGAGAGAGAAAACGAGCAGATTAACAGAGATAGGTTGCGAGGAGGAGGCGTAGGGAGAGGTGCAGGAGCAGATGGACAGAGAGACTGAAGTAGGAGGAGATGGGCAGAGAGAGGGAGAGATAAGTTACATAGGGAGAGAAGAGGGAGTTGGAAATGTGTTACGGTTTAAAGTCTTTGAGAAGAGGTCAGCCAATCGCACGTTGACCGACTTCCCTCCAGGAGGTCGCCTTTTGCTTGCGACACATCTTTATGACTGAACTTGTGGATCGAATCCTGCCTCGGGGATGGAAGTGTGTGCTGTCCTTAGGTTAGTTAGGTTCAAGTGGTTCTAAGTCTAGGTGACCTATGACCTCAGATGTTAAGTCCCATAGTGCTCATAGCCATTTGAACCATTTTTTTTGCAACCCTCCTAAGCATGTGCAGCAATTACTGACAAGCCAAGCAACAAACGCAGAGTAGGCACCCGACCAACCTGTAACAACTGTAGCTCCAAGTGCCATACTACCTTTTGCCAGTTTAACAAAAAACAACAGGAATGGTGAGAGTGTTTGTAACAGTATGAAGCTCACATCACTGCTCACAAAGTATCAGGTACTGTGAAACTACACTACCTTTTGTCAATGATAGGAAGAGCAGCCTTTTGCCTCATTCAAAAATTGTCCCCTAACGCCACTCAGTGTGAACTTTCCTATGATCAGGTTGTAGGTTCTCTGACTATTATGACCGACATATCAATGTGATGGCAGCTAGGTACAAATTGTTTCGTTGCAAGAAAAGGTCAGAACAAGCTTATTATGAGTGGGTAATAGATTCGGAGGGTATGATGAGCAAATACAAATTCAAATGTGCTTATGGTGCGTCATATTCAGATGCGATTGTGCACAATGTAAGTGATGTCAAACTCAGAGAACGGAGTTTGAAACAGTCAAATCGATCATTTCAGTAAGTAGTGCAAATACTAGACCAGTACGATTCAGGAGCCCTGGTGGCCAATAAATCTGAGCAGCCAGCAATTTGTCAGGTTGAGTCCCTTGTTTGCAACTGGCCCATTCGGCAGTGGCAGCTTGCACTCGCCACACTGCATAAACACTCCACACCACATAAGCAGCTCACTAAACAGGTTGTTACACAGGCAAACAGAATTAAGTGCTATTTATGGCACACAAACCAAGACTGCCTCTTCCAACAAGCACAGTGTTACACTTGTGGCAACAAAGACATGTACAATCCGTACTAACATAAGAATTCAGCCTACTCAAAAACATCTAGTCACAAGGCACATGTCATTAAGGCAGTATATATTGAATATCTGCAAAAGGGATAAGCAAAATTTGCAAGCGAGCAGTTTCTTTATTCTTCAGTGCTACGCCAGTCCAATAAACGTTTTGTTCATTTGCTTCTCTGTGGCAAACGTACAAAGTTTCATTTGGACATGGGTGCCTCTGTTATATTGCTGAATCGTCACACATATGGAATGTTAGGCTCCCCACGCCTGTCTTAATCTAGCACGCAACTGCCAACTTACAACGGACAAGTCATTCCCATTCTTGGAAAATGTACTTTGTCTGCCATGTATCACTCACATACGTACGTGAACAAGCACTTTTACAGTAGAACAATTACGCGATTGTGAGAACGTATTTGGACTTGATTCATTTAATTTCTTTGGCTATCAAATTCTGCTGAAAGGATTCCCTGAACTCTTTTCTGAAAGTTTAGGCACGGATAACAATGTTGTTGCGCATATTACTATATTTTGCCTAACCAGTGCTGTTCCCATTGCATTACCGGACAAAGTCGGTCCTGAATTTAAAGAATTGCAAGAAAGTTGTGTTCGCCTCTGTGTTGGCTTTAAGTCTATAGTCAACACACAAACTGTGATTGATACTTATCCATTGCCACGCCCAGAGGATTTCGTGGACAGATTAGGCGCTGGTCGCTACTTTTCAAAAATTGATATGCATGACACGTATCTTCAAACACCACTAGACGAAAACTCTCAAACTGTGCGTGTTGCGCACACTCACTTGAACTTGTCTAAATATTTCGTTTGCCTTTTGGCAGTGCTTCTGCACACCCCAGTTTCCAACGGTACCTGTAAAAGGTGACTGCTCAGGTACCTAACTGTTCAAACTATTTGGGCGATATCGTCGTAGCAGATCGTAAACCTGAAGAACACATTGCAAATTTGCGTGCTTTATTTCGTGTGTTATCTGATGCACGACTTAAGTGTAGACTGGACTAGTGCGATTTTGTTTAAACCTGACTTGCAGTATATTTGTCATGTCATAAACCGTCAATGTGTACATCCTCTTCAGTCAGATTTGTTGTCCATACCTGACCTGCCGGTACCTCTCAATGTCACAGAATTGCAGTCAGTCTTAGGGAAAATGATCTATTATCAACGGTTCATACCGAATGCTGCACAAATCGCCGCTCCATTGTACCGCCTGTGTCGCAAGAACGTCCCCTTTGCTTGGACAGATGAGTGCCAAGATGCTTTCCAAAAACTTAAAGGTGTAATTCTCAGTGATCGATGCGTGGTTCACTTTGACTCTGACAAACCAGTTGACGCTTCGTCTCACGGAATCGGTGCAATGCTTCCGCAAAGATTTGGTGACGAAGGCAGGCCTGTTTCTTTCACTTTAAAAGCGTTGTCCAAAGCTCAGTGTAACTATTCACAAATAGAGAAAGAGGCATTGGCTATTGTGCATAGTGACACAAAAATCCATCACTATTTTTATGGCAGAAAATTCTGTTTAGTAGCGGATCACAAGCCATTCCAGTCCTTGTTTCACCCTATGAAGCCGATTCCTGTATACGAATTGTCAAAAAATTGCAAATGTTGTCTTTGTTGTTGTTTCAATACCAATACGAGATTGTGTATCGTCCAACAGCTCAACATGGTAATGTGGACGCACTTTCGCGTCAGATACAGACTTTGACGCTTCTGCTCCATCTTGTCACACCGATGCTCAGGATTGTGCATTGCTTCAATCCTTTCCACTGAATTACAGGAAAATTGCACAGGCCACGGAAACTGATGCAGATTTGAACATTTTGTTAAAAGAGTTGGTCATCTTGGTCTCACTCGTTGCATAACACAAATAACTCTGTAATGCGTCGATAGTTTGCACGTCGGCGTAGCCTCTCTGTACAGCAAGGTGTGATTCCTGTTCAAAACGACAGTGGACAGTCACCTGTCTTGATCCCCTACGCTTTGCAAAAAGAAGTGTGGCAGTTACTTCACCAAGGTGACTGGGGGATTGCTCATACGAAAGTCACCGCGTCGACACTGTACTTGGCAGTGTATGGACACCCAGATAGAACAGATGATGTCACAGCGTCACGCATGTGCGGAACATCGGATAGTAAATATTGATAGAGAAGAGTTGATACAGGGATTAGTGATCACAAGGTCATTGTAGCTAGGCTCAATACCATTTCTTCCAAATCCATCAGAAACAAACGCAAAATAATTTTATTTAAAAAAGCGGATAAAGTGCCACTAGAAGCCTTCCTAAAAGACAATTTCCATTCCTTCCGAACTGACTATGCGAATGTAGACGAGATGTGGCTCAAATTCAAAGATATAGTAGCAACAGCAATTGAGATATTCATACCTCATAAATTGGTAAGAGATGGAACGGATCCCCCGTGGTACACAAAAAAGGTCCGAACGCTGTTGCAGAGGCAACGGAAAGAGCATGCGAAGTTCAGAAGAACGCGAAATCCTGAAGATGGGCTAAAATTTACAGACGCGCGAAATTTGGCACGTACTTCGATGCGAGATGCCTTTAATAGGTTCCACAACGAAACATTGTCTCGAAATTTGGTAGAAAATCCGAAGAAATTCTGGTCGTATGTAAAGTACACAAGCGGCAAGACGCAGTCAATACCTTCACTGCGCAGTGCCGATGGTACTGTTATCGACGACTGTGCCGCTAAAGCGGAGTTATTGAACGCAGTTTTCCGAAATTCCTTCACCAGGGAAGACGAATGGAATATTCCAGAATTTGAAACACGAACATCTGCTAGCATGAGTTTCTTAGAAGTAGATACCTTAGGGGTTGCGAAGCAACTCAAATCGCTTGATACGGGCAAGTCTTCAGGTCCAGATTGTATACCGATTAGGTTCCTTTCAGATTACGCTGATACTATAGCTCCCTACTTAGCACTCATATACAACCGCTCGCTCACCGATAGATCTGTACCTACAGATTGGAAAATTGCGCAGGTCGCACCAGTGTTCAAGAAGGGTAGTAGGAGTAATCCATTTAACTACAGACCTATATCATTGACGTCGGTTTGCAGTAGGGTTTTGGAGCATATACTGTATTCAAACATTATGAATCACCTCGAAGGGAACGATCTATTGACACGTAATCAGCATGGCTTCAGAAAACATCGCTCTTGTGCAACGCAGCTAGCTCTTTATTCGCACGAAGTAATGGCCGCTATCGACAGGGGATCTCAAGTTGATTCCGTATTTCTAGATTTCCGGAAAGCTTTTGACACCGTTCCTCACAAGCGACTTCTAATCAAGCTGCGGAGCTATGGGGTATCGTCTCAGTTGTGCGACTGGATTCGTGATTTCCTGTCAGGAAGGTCGCAGTTCGTAGTAATAGACGGCAAATCATCGAGTAAAACTGAAGTGATATCAGGTGTTCCCCAGGGAAGCGTCCTGGGACCTCTACTGTTCCTGATCTATATAAATGACCTGGGTGACAATCTGAGCAGTTCTCTTAGGTTGTTCGCAGATGATGCTGTAATTTACCGTCTAGTAAGGTCATCCGAAGACTAGTATCAGCTGCAAAGCGATTTAGAAAAGATTGGTGTATGGTGTGTCAGGTGGCAGTTGACGCTAAATAACGAAAAGTGTGAGATGATCCACATGAGTTCCAAAAGAAATCCGTTGGAATTCGATTACTCGATAAATAGTACAATTCTCAAGGCTGTCAATTCAACTAAGTACCTGGGTGTTAAAATTACGAACAACTTCAGTTGGAAGGACCACATAGATAATATTGTCGGGAAGGCGAGCCAAAGGTTGCGTTTCATTGGCAGGACACTTAGAAGATGCAACAAGTCCACTAAAGAGACAGCTTACACTACACTCGTTCGTCCTCTGTTAGAATATTGCTGCGCCGTGTGGGATCCTTACCAGGTGGGATTGACGGAGGACATCGAGAGGGTGCAAAGAAGGGCAGCTCGTTTTGTATTATCGCGTTGTAGGGGAGAGAGTGTGGCAGATATGATACACGAGTTGGGATGGAAGTCATTACAGCATAGACGTTTTTCGTCGCGGCGAGAGCTTTTTACGAAATTTCAGTCACCAACTTTCTCTTCCGAATGCGAAAATATTTTGTTGAGCCCAACCTACATAGGTAGGAATGATCATCAAAATAAAATAAGAGAAATCAGAGCTCGAACAGAAAGGTTTAGGTGTTCGTTTTTCCCGCTCGCTGTTCGGGAGTGGAATAGTAGAGAGATAGTATGGTTGTGGTTCGATGAACCCTCTGCCAAGCACTTAAATGTGAATTGCAGAGTAGTCATGTAGATGTAGATGTAAGGTGAGGAGGTGTGTATAGGGAGAGACGTAGGCAGGAATGGATGGATGAAAAGAGGGGAGGAGGATAGATGGAGGAATTATGAGGATTTGGTTGAAGAGGAGTGGTGGAGGAGATGGAGAAAGAGAGGGGAAGAGCGAGATGGTCAGATAGTGAGGAGTAGATGTGTCAACGGCGTTCAATAAATGGAATATAAATAAAGATTTGAGATTTGCTTGTTTATTAACTCTCCATGGATACAAGTGCCTTACATAGGAGATTAAGATGAACGTTACATAAATATCCTGGTTCACCAGCCTATTCTGCAAAGACCTACACTTCTGGATAGTCGTGAAATATACATATTGCAAAAACCCTTTGGTGAATGAAATACTGCTTTGCTAAAGGCAATTCCGAACAATTACATCAAGTACACAGAATGGAAACTTCTCGTCATTAATCATAACTGCAAATCCCACTCTGCTATTCATTATGCTTTAGTGACTATTGAATATTACTTTCCGAATGAGTCTCATCAGGTAATAAATAAAGAAAAAACTTTACCTTCTATTACTGGGTAGTCATATGGAGAAATATTTTATACAATTTTTAGTATCATTATATGAATACAATGCTGAAGCTGCTTTCAGATACAGATCTCCATATTTCTGCCGGCTGCTGGTGGCCGAGCGGTTCTAGGCGCTTCAGTCTGAAACCGCGAGACTGCTACGGTCGCAGGTTCGAATCCTGCCTCGGGCTTGGATGTGTGTGATGTCCTTAGGTTAGTTAGGTTTAAGTAGTTCTAAGTTCTAGGCGACTGATGACCTCAGAAGTTAAGTCCCATAGTGCTCAGAGCCATTTGAGCCATTTGATATTTGAAATACATTTCTGTTTTCTCTCTCTCTCTCTCTCTCTTTCTCTCTTTTTATGATGACCTGAGATGTTAAGTCCCATAGTGTTAAGAGCCATTTTCTCCATATTTCTCAGTGTTACTCATTTCAGCCTTGCTGAAAAGCACATCATTTCACAAACAAGAAAAAGAACCTCCTCACTCCACAACATTGCAAACGAAGTAGAACGAAGAAGAAGCCTTGTTCCCTTTCAAACTTGCAAGACATTCTGAGCGTCTGAGCACCCTCAGTTTTCATTGGCGAAGACCATTTTTTTCATGTTAATACCAGTCTTGAATTTAAAAAAAAACTGCTTTAAACTGACTGTATTGTACGTTAATATACAAATAGAAATAAAACATCATATTTCTTGAGGTTTTTCTTGTAGAAATTCATGTATTAATTTATTTTATTTCGTGCTCTCATGTTACCGCCAGTCTGATTAAAATATTTGCCCTTATATCGACTTTCATACGTGTAAAAAAGAACATATTACATCTCTGTGCAAAGTAGACCTACACCATATCTTTCTGACAAGATCTTCATTACAAGCAACAGTTACACAGCGCATGCTGGATGCTGGCTTCGTTTCGCTGTCAGAGTGTAAATTAATATATATTGTGTTAAAGTGTGCGAAGTCATATATAAACTGACCATCAAAATAGAAGAAGACAGATTGACACTAACGAAAAAAGCCGCCCATACTGTTGCAGTAAGTAAAACACTAAATTTACATCCATATCGACAGATAAACTATGGTCATGGTGATACATTAAAGCGTGTTCCGTCTTCTTGTCACAGAGCCAGCACCCAGCATTATACTAAAAATAATTATGTAACCTCCAGAAACCATCTGAAGATGAACCTGAAAAGGTTCGAAAACCAGTTGTTGGAATAAAAGACGATTATTCAAAAAAAGTGACTGGTTGCGGTTTTATGTAACTTATTTCCAAACTTGACAATATTAAATAAAAGCACAATGGCGAGGTGAATTGTCAGAACCCCAGGTAATAACTGGTGCACGTAGTCTCGCAAAACCAGTCATAGTTTAAGAAACAACATTTTTGACAATCTGACAGGGAAGCTATCAATATTGTAATGAGAAACACAACAACAACAATACCATAAGGCAATGATAATGAAAAAGCTAGTTAAGATAGTGTGGATAATGTCAGTATTGCAACGAGAACTCCACGGAAACACACAGGTCACTCGTCGTGGTAAACAGGTAAACTATAAGTGAGTTTTTTAAATTATATCCCTATATTATGAACTGCTAGCATGTTATGTGCAGCTACAATTGGTTCTACAGACAAGTTCAGCCTAAGGTCTCCTCCGCAATATACCAAATGTGTTTCCTCCAGTGGGCCGTGAGGTAGAAACTTCGAACATGGGTGCTCAACTTGACAGAAATCGGACATAGGATATCAGTTTTCATTACAGTACAAAGAAAAATGTTGTAGTGTATCAATAGAAGCACTTGAATCACAGTTGCTACGAGTTTTGTGGCTATTCAGATGTAAGGCCCCTAAGGAACAGATACTGAGCCAAGGCTGCAGATGCACCACTCTTAAATCGGCAGGCGCGATACGGCGCATACTCTAGCATGACTCAAAGCGCTTGTTGCTAAGTTTACAACCCGCAAAGATATGAGTGTGGACATGTATCAATAGTAGGTTCACGAGTCGATAAACGGCTCAAGAAGAAGTGATCAGAATTGTGTTGTGTAAGAACTTTATAACAAGTGCTGGTGTAAATGGAGCGATTGTTGGTTCAGAAGCTCGGGAGTTTTCAGTATATTATGTAGTGTAGAGCACATATGGCAAAAAGTTTCACAAATTATTTCTATTAGATACCATTAATTTACTTAAACAATCAGTATGTGTATGCAGTCTATGGTGTGAATTAGAATTAATGTTTTATACTCTGGCTAACACCACCCCCTCTTTTTTATTTTCTTTGTGTTTTGCGAAAGTTGTTGGAACTCTAAATGCGTAGTCAGCACACCCAGATTGTGTTAACTTACATGTAGATCACATGTGATATAAACGGGTAACATTTCAGTGCATAAAAAAACAAGGGTACATAATCTCAGATGAACCACAAGTTTCAGTAATTAACGAAGGTCAGGCTTTCAGAATTAGTGGGACTTTTGCCTCTGGCATCCTGAAGTAGTTAACTTTGTTTTTAAGAGAAAAACAGAGACATTCAAGAACCAGAATATGCAAAACAAGTAGTAGAAGATGCGGAGCGCAGTAACGTTGATACAAGAGACGAAAAGATGCCAGTATGGAACCAGTCGAAGGACTGATGAGTTGGGAGAAAATGGAAGGTTATTAAGTTTTCGTTTCCGTTTAACAGGAAAGACAGCTGTACTCCAAGTACCGTCTGCTATACGTAGAAAGTCTGCTTGGGTAGCTCATATGTAGATGAACGAGAGGTAGACACAAAGCTTTAATTACGCAAGTTCCCCCTGCAGGAAGTAATGCTCGGAATGTCTGTTTCCATTATCTTGTATGTAAATAGCCGGTGTTCACCATGGTGCTTTTGGTATGCCTTGGACATAGACAATCTCGCCCTCTGTGATGTAATATGGGTTGCCAGCCCTCAGGGGCTAGCTTGGCTGCGGTATAACAATGTAACACATTTTTTCTATGCCAATTTCGGTTCAAAAAACGTGGAATTTGTCGTGGTACTTCTTGGAATATTCCCGCTTCAGCTCCTATAGTTCCTTGATGATCCGAAGTTCCAATGGGTGGCGACGCTTTAAGTACTCTGTGACGGAGACGCCTTGCGGGCAAAGAGCCATCATTAAGTTAATTTCAGTGGAAAACCAGAGCCCCTTGCAGGGTGTCTACGTAGTCCTGGCAGTGAACAAAGTCGTTGGGCGAGACGCCTGTCATCACTGCAACAAGGTCGCGCAAACCTGTCGAGTCCCCCGGTTACCAGCCGGCCGCACAATACTGCCCCGCCAGCAGTATTGGAATGTACAGACTAATTCAAAGTGAATAAAGGACCACAATCAAACACCTCGCTACCCAACTGCACGTCTTTGCTTGTAGTGCTGACACACCCGTTCTCCAGTTAGGGTGATCAAAGATCTACGCCCACTGGGTTCGTTCCCGCCTAACAGAAGACTATAAAGGGCAACGAAGGACCATCTGTGCGTAATTGCTTGCACGTTACGAGAGTGATGGTGCCAATGTTTTGTGGAACATAGTCACAGGTGATGGAACATGGGTTCATCACTTCGAACCAGAAACAAATGGCAATGCATGGAGTGGCGCTACACCACGTATCCTTCGAAGAAAAAGTTCAAAGCTGCAGGCTCAGGTAGTGAAGTCTTCAGGGACTCTGAAGGGTTTATTCTGTTTGATGTCGTCACTCAAGGTGCAACGATCAACTCTGACATGTATTGTGCCATCCTCAGGAAATTGAAGAAACTTTATTTCTTTTCTCCATCCTCCCTTCCATCTGGTTGGCCTAATGCAAGTTGCACTCTGCAACATGATGGGGGCGTTATTGATGCAGCAAGACCTTCGATCCACTGTCGACCGGTAGAGTGGTACCATGTGGATATATAGGCCATCTGGATAAGGTGGCGTAAGGCAGTGGCATTGAACGGAGATTGTATTAAGAATTTTGTAGTCAAAAGAGTGGCAAACAATTCGGTGTACTGGAAACCTGAATAATACAACCATGCTTTCAGAAGAAAAGTGTTGCATTACTTATTGAACGCCCCTTGAATCACACTGTGGTTAAGTTGCGCAGGTGTTTTCATTGTAGTTAAACATGTCTAAATGCAGAACAAAGTGAAAAACTATTGCTGTGAGATGAACCCGAAATTAGGAATCAACGTGGTTGAAGACCTGAGTGTCACAGACGAGGCGATACTGAAAGAAGTGTCACTGAATCATCTTGCATGACATTTTGAACATACCATTGGTCGCCGACTGCTGGTTTCCGCGGGTGCTAGCACGCATTTCAAAAGCCCTCTGAAGCGAGCGGAAATATCTCAGCTATGTTAGACCAACCCATCTGACTGCCTTAACCGCTTGACCACCACGGAAGAGTACTGGCTGTACCACTACGAGTCCGACATAAAAGAGAAAATAGTAAGAGGAAACACGCTGATTTACCACTCTCGAAAAGAGGGAAGCTCCAACCATCATTGTGGAAAGTTATACAGCCACGAATGCTAACAAATTATGTCCGTTGAGGGGTACACAGCCAGAGAATATTACCGAAATTCCCTGACGGGGCTTACGGCGTGCTAACAAGACGAAGTATCGCGGCAAGCCGGCAAGGGTGGTGTTTTATGTCTACGATAACGCCTGTGCTTCTGTGTTTTAGGCTATCACATTCTGCAACTCCCTCGAACTCTCCTTGTTTGGCGTCAGTGACTCATTCCTCTTTGCTCGAATTGAGAAACATTTATGTTGTAGGCATTTTCAAAATGACACCATAGTGATTTTCCTCATTGATTTTTCCTAAACGGCGTGTCTCATAGATAAGAAAAGCCTGATTTCTTCCATTAGTACATTTGCTCATATCTACGAGGGTCACTCCAAAAGAAATGCACACTATTTTTGTAAAAATTCAGTTTTCATTTTGCATGTGTGAAAGTCTTACAGTGTGTAGATACATCCATCCCGCTTGTTTTCAAACTCAGTTCAACTTTTTCCCGTGAGTGGCGCCGTCACAGCATGTCTTCAAGATGGTTGCTACACTTGACGTTCGTCAGAAGGAACTTGCTGTAATAGAATTCCTGTGCTGTGAAAACGAGACAGTGGGAAAGTTCCACAACAGGTTGAAAAAGGTGTCGATCGCAGTAGAGTTAGGCGGTGGGCAAGCAGGTTACGTGATGAAAGCGGGCACGGCAATATTGAGGATTGTCTTCGCAGCGGCAGGCCTCGTACTGCACACACTCCAGACAATGTGCAGAGAGTTAACGAATTGGTGACTGCTGACAGACGCATCACAGTGAACAAATTGTCACGCTACGGTGGGATAGGAGAAGGAAGTGTTTGCAGAATACTGAAAGCGTTGGCCTTAAGGAAGGTTTGTGCTAGGTGGGTTCCCAGGATGTTGACAGTGGCTCACAAAGAAACAAGAAAAATGGTATGCAGCGAACTTTTGGAACAGTACAGGAATGGTGGAGATGAATTT
The DNA here is from genome assembly GCF_023897955.1 of Schistocerca gregaria. NCBI lineage: Eukaryota > Metazoa > Arthropoda > Insecta > Orthoptera > Acrididae > Schistocerca > Schistocerca gregaria. The sequence continues at coordinate 1,054,153,196 of NC_064920.1, forward strand.
CTTGGAATAATTGTGACAGGTGATGAAACATGGCTCCATAAGTTTTCACCAGAGACGAAGAGGCAATCAATGGAGTGGAATCATGCAAATTCACCCAAGAAAAAAAATTCAATATCACACCTTCTGCTGGAAAAGTTATGGCTACGGCGTTTTTCGATTCCGAAGGAGTCTTGCTTGTGGACATCATGCCAAGTGCAACCACCATAAATTCTGATGCATACGTGACGACACTGAAGAAACTTCAAGCTGGACTGAGTCGTGTTCGACTACATCGGCAAAAGCAAGATGTTTTGCTGTTGCACGACAATGCACGGCTACATGTCAGTCAAAAAACCATGGAAGCGATCACAAAACTCGGATGGACAACACTGAAACACCCGCCTTACAGTCCTGACCTGGCTCCATGCGACTATCATCTCTTTGGGAAACTGAAAGACTCTCCTTCGTGGAACAAGGTTTGAAGATGATGACTCCCTTGTGCACGCTGCCAAACTGTGGCTCCAACAGATTGCTCCAGAATTTTACCGTACGGGTATACAGGTGATGGTTCTAAAATGGCGTATGGTAGTTGAGAGGGATGGAAATTATGTGGAGAAATGAAAATATTGTTCCTAAAGGATGTATCTACACACTGTAAAACGTTCAAACGTGTAGAATAAAAGATGGATTTCTGCATTTCTTTTGGATTGACCCTCGTACATTGGCCCCTGAAGCAATGGCCGACACGCAGCGAGAGTAATTCGGCTGAGAATATAATTACAGTAAAATTCATATGAGTGGGTTGGTACCAATGTGTACACCCCAATAAAATGTGTGATTAAACGCAAGACAGTTTATTAATTTCACGTTACTAAAGCATTTAGAAAAACGTGAGTACTGCATTATGCAGCACAGAGACTTTCCAGAGACGTTTAGACCTCGTGTCTGTCTCTATCTCGGTCCAGTCCTGTCCCTATACAATGAGAGAGGATAAAATAAAATTAATACTGCTGTTTCAATCAAGGATTCGGGTTCCTTCGACAATTGCGAGTTCAGTGGTAGTATGTATCGGCCTACAAGTTCCTTTATTAAAAAGACGATGAGTTTAAGTCTCTTAGTTACGCATTACAAGTAAGTTTCCCAATCCTTCTGTAACCACAGGAAGATTGCCTGAGTACACCACTATGAAATGGTGGGGACGGAGAAATTTCTGAGTTCATCATTCACATATTTGATAAATTCGCCAAAATGACTAGAACTGTATAAGATCCATTTGCCGTTGGTTTAAAAAATCCACACCAAGAGGACGTCTGCTTGAAGGGGCACCGGCCTCTCCAGCGTCCAATCACCTGGCGCCACCCCAGTAACGCCACCCTTGCGTGAGCGGGCCAAAAGTTCCTCGGCTAAAAGTCAAAGCCACTATCGACGTTCTCGCCCCCACTGATGTTGGCAGCAGGCATCTTCTGCTGTCGGAAGAAGCATACAGTGTGCAAGGACTCGAGATAATAAAAGCTACTGAGTCGCCCTCTCGCTCTCAGTTCGTAGAAATCCGTGGTAGGGTAAGATCGTGGCAGTACATTGCAGATTTTATTTGATGACTAGCAGTCGTGTGGTAGTATACTCCATTTTGCCCTGCATGTGTTCATTTCCACCGCCATGGAAACAACCAGACACCATTACCTTCAGTATTTATCAAGTCATTCCCGATGGAATGGCCATAGCAAAGCCAATCGTGTTTAAGCCGTAAACATCTGGTTTGGACCGAAGGAGATGAGCCTCTTGGTTTTATCAATGTTCATTCGATAGTTTCTCTCGTGCTGCCCATATCCGTGTGCTCACAACGTGTTTCCATTCATTGCTTTTTACTGTAACTTGTGATTCGAATCCTTGAGTTTACCTTTGTTAAGCTGCATCAACACTCTCTCTAGCAACTGGAATAGTTATCCTTAACTTTGTACGTATTTTACGTAATTGTGGCCTGGCCCACAACAACCCTGCTTATCGCCTGTGTAGTCCGAAACTGTGGACTGGTGAGTTACTACCTGGTTGTGTCGAGACTGCCTCTCAATTCAGTGCATTTACGAGAACATATCTGCTTCTCTTTTTGCTGTCTGTTACTGGTCTGTAGCTCGCCTCTGTTCTCTTTAGCAATCATTTAATTCCAATTGGCAATCGATATCCCTGGAATACATGGAGAAGAATCCTACGCTATCACGACCCGGAGAGCAGCAGATCATCAGGTGAGGTTCTTCTGATCTGACGGTAGGTAACACGGTGCAAGCCACAAATTGATTTTTTTTTCATTTTGATCCTTCCGAATCCAAAAGAAAAGAGCCAGTTACAATTACAAACGTCAGTACGCCTAATACCTTGCTAGTTTTAACATCTCTCCACAACAAATTTCACTGAAGTATAAACTTTCTTAAGTTTCGTCGTCAAAAATGGTTACAACGCTGTTACCAGTCACCACGTTGGCATGCCACTCCATCTACCTCAGTCCACCAAACCAAAATGAGAAGTGAATAACACCAGGTCGGCTCAACATGTGATCATTACCACGTCTCTCTGGGAAGTTCTTCTGGGCTCTTAAGATTCACCAGCAAGAGCGCCGATTCTGATAATACTTCTTAATATCTACTTATTCTGATTTCTCGTTTCCTTGAGTCAGTCTTATCTGAAAGTTAAGCTACTACATCTATCTGCTGTGCATTAGTTGTAATTATCCATTACTGTTACGCTACTGGTGGAAAATCACTGGAAATACAGTACTAGACATTAAAATCGCTGCACCACGTAGATGACGTGCTAAAAACGCAAAATTTAACCGACAGGAAGAAGATGCTGTGATATGCAAATAATTAGCTTTTCAGAGCATTCATACAAGGTTGGCGCCGGTGGCGACACCTACAACGTGCTGACATGAGGAAATTTTCCAACCGATTTCTTATACACAAACAGCAGTTAACCGGCGTTGCCTGGTGAAAAGTTATTATGTTGCCTCATGTAACAAGGAGAAATGCGTACCATCACGTTTCCGACTTTGATAAAGGTCAGATTGTAGCCTATCGCGATTGCGGTTTATCGTATCGCGACACTGCGGCTCGCGTCGGCCGAGATCCAATGACTGTTAGCAGAATATGGAATCGGTGGGTTCAGGAGGGTAATACGGAACGCCGTGCTGGATCCCAACGGACTCGTATCACTAGCAGTCGAGATAACAGGCATCTTGTCCACATGGTTGTAACGGATCGTGGAGCCACGTCTCGATTCCTAAGTCAACGGGTGACGAATCTGGGTGCACGAATGGCAAAACGTCATTTTCTCGGATGAATCCAGTTTCTGTTTACAGCATCATAATGGTCGCATGCGTGTTTGGCGATATCGCGGTGAACACACATTGGAAGCGTGTATTCGTCATCGCCATACTGGCGTATCACCCTGCGTGATGGTATGGGGTGCCATTGGTTACACGTCTCGGTCACTTCGTGTTCGCATTGACGACACTTTGAACAGTGGACGTTACATTTCAGCAGGATAATTCTCGATCGCTTGTTGTAGTTCCTGTACCGGCCTTTCTGGATATAGAAAATGTTCGACTTCTGCCCTGGCCATCACATTCTCCAAATCTCTCACCAATTGAAACCGTCTGATCAATGGTGGCCGATCAACTGGCTCGTCTCAATACGCTAGTCAATACTCTTGATGAACTGTGGTATCACGTTGAAGCTGCATGGGCAGCTGTACCTGTACACACCATCCAAGCTCTGTTTGACTCAATGGCCAGGCGGAAGGATGCCTTTGTTACGACCAGAGGTGGTTGTTCTGGGTATTGATTTCTCAGGATCTATGTACCAAAACTGCGTGAAAATGTAATCACATGTCAATTCTAGTATAATATATTTGTCCAATGAATACCCGTTTCTCATCTGCATTTCTTCTTGGTGTAGCAATTTTAATGGCCAGTAGTGTAGTAACAACACTAAAACACTCCTGATTTACCGACCCGACTGACTTAAAATGAGACTACCACGTAAATAAAATTGTAGGAAAAACAAATTCCAGGTTAAGATCATCTTAGGAAAATATAACTCGTCCTTGATAGATGTTGTTCGCAGTTGAAGTACATTTGCCGACCATTTCTAACCGACTGTTTCCATTCTCATGCCTGCCCTACTGAGACTGCACGGAAGGGGTCTGATCTTAATGAAATCAATCTAAGATTGGCAATGTAGACATCACAGAGTGACAGTAGAGATAATATGCTCACTGTACAAATCAGAATGAAATTCTAACTCCTAAGAAAAAAAAAAAAAAAAAAAACGCCCCGAATGAAACGGATCGGTAGATGTTGTGACATGTACAGACAAACAAATAATTATTAGTTTAGAAAAACTGATCTGTCGACCTTTCTGACCAGAGGAAGGTTTGGCAAATACGAAGACCAGGAGCAGAAACCCTCACCTTGTGTGGGAGGATGTTATTTTGCTGAAATGTAAGTCCAGGATGGCTCGCAATGAAGAGCAAACGTTTGGAGCTTTGTGTGGAGGGGCCTTCAACCAGCTCGATATTCTGTCGACGTAACGCGCCAATTGGACAGAATCTGGCACGATGTTCATCGAGAGGATGCCCAACAAATCTATCAATCAAAGCCAGGCTGAATAACTGCTCACATAAGGACAACATGTGGACCAACGCGTTACTGATTTGAATTAGTGAATTTTTCTATCTTTAATAAATCATCCGAATTTTCTGAAAATGTAATCATTTGTTTGTCTGTACATATACATCACATATGTTGATTTGCGGCCCATTCGGACAATTCCTACGTGGTGCGCCGTTCTTTTTTTTTCTTATCTTAGAGTGTATATGTGCTCGAACTATGACAGATTTGTAATAAATCTTCATGAAAGAATAGGGGTGCTGGTCCTAACTTAACAAAATGTTGAAATTGCATTTTTATTTCCGCATACGCCAAGATTTCCGAGGGTGTGGATAGGCAGGAACGAAAGCGCACAGCTTAATTTTCTACGAGTGAAACGAGAAGCTAGATTCGCCCGAGTCTACATGGCGACATGTCACCACGAAAATCGATAACAGTCCACTAAAGCGCAATGTCATTTTGACGTCCCTCCGCAGAAAAGAATTGGATGAAAAGAACTTTTCCCGATTACTGTGGGGTATTCTGAGCTTACAGGTAGTAGCAACGCTCGGGCGTAAACAGTGTAATTTGAGACCTATTCAGAAGCCCTGCAACAGACTGTCTGCACCAAATATGTTTACAAACGGAGGTTATTGCTGAAACAACCGATTATCGGTTACAACGGTTCTTTTTATTTCCAAGTTAACTCTACTGTTAAAACTGCTCATAAAACCGGTTTCTGAAATAACCGATTTTCGGTTTTTATTGCTATTACTTTCAGTAATAAAAATATACTTCAAACATAGTAAAATTCTAATGTTGGTGGATGAATAGGAAATCACGATTGATATGGCGTTGAGGCTCGGGCAGAAATCGGTCTCGTTCTGTTCATCAATGACTGCAAAAGTAAAAGAGACAATGGCTGTGATATCAGGAACGAAAGGATGCAATTTGATAATTTCCCTGTGTCGTTATTTTTGGATGTTGTTTTTTCACCCCGAAGAAACCACGCAAGTTAGGATGCAGTTATTAAAAAATGGTTCAAATGGCCCGGAGCACTATGTGACTTAACAGCTGAGTTCATCAGTCCCCTAGAACTTAGAACTACTTAAACCTAACTAACCTAAGGACATCACACACATCCATTCCCGAAGCACAATCCGAACCTGCAGTTATTATTCCAAGTTTTTAGCACCTCTTCCAAAGAACGTTGTAGACAATTTCTCTGAATATGATGTCGGAAGTTTGCTGTGCCTTCTCTTATATTTTAATCTCTTAAACCAAATGTAATAGTTTTCTTCATTGCTGCCCCTACTTGAAAACTAGGCATGGTACCATTCTACAGCACAGCTGATGTCGGAGGACGACAGCTAGAAACTACTGTACAGTTCAGGTGGGAGCAGGTCTTACACATCATATGTATAGGCGTACGGTCTAACAGAATCCACTGAACGGCAACAGGTACATTATTGTCTATGTACCGATTGTTATTTTAGTCATTTGTTGCCAGTTTGTAACTGCAGGCGCTGTTATTGAAATAGAGCTGATCTCTTCCCCAGTTTCTATAATAACCCCATATTTGAAACCATAGGTAACTTTACTAATAACGACTATTGTTGCTGTTGTGGTCTTCGGTCCAGAGACTGGTTTGATGCAGCTCTCCATGCTACTCTGTCCTGTGCAAGTTTCTTCATCTCCCAGTCCCTACCGCAACGTACATCCTTCTGAATCAACTTAGTGTACTCGTCTCTGGTTCTCCCTCTACGATTTTTACCGTGCACGTTGCCCTCCAATACAAAATTGGTGATGCCTCAGAATATGTCCTACCAACCAATCCCTTCTTCTAGTCAAGTTGTGCCACAAACTCCTCATCTCCCCAATTCTATTCAATACCTCCTCATCTGTTATGTGATGTACCCATCTAATCTTCAGCATCCTTCTGTAGCACCACATTCCGAAAGCTTCTATTCTCTTCTTGTCCAAACTATTTATTATCCATGTTTCACTTCCATACATGGCTACATTTCAAACAAATACTTTCAGAAACGTCTTCCTGATACTTAAATCTATACTCGATGTTAACAAATTTCTCTTCTTCAGAAACGCTTTCCTTGCCATTGCCAGTCTACATTTTATATCCTCTCTACTTCGACCATCATCAGTTATTTTGCTCCCCAAATAGCAAAACTCATTAACTACTTAAAGTATCTCATTTCCTAATCTAATTCCCTCATCATCACTCGTATTAACTTAAATACATTCCATTATCCTCGTCTTGCTTTTGTTGAAGATAAAAACTATCCTTTTTTTTTAAAAAAAAAAACGATCTTTTACTTGGAAACCAAAATTTTTAGCAAGGCTACTCTGGTAAATTGATATTCAGGTATTTTTTTCCTCCGTTATTAGTAAGAATGAGAAAACCCTGTTATAGACGAGACGAAACAATACCGAAAAATACAGGTTTTCAGAACTATAATACCGGTATCGCTTTTAAGGGGGGTAGGACGTCAAACTGGCCGACTTGGAGCAGGAGAGGCACCACAGGACATTTTAATTTCCACTGTCTATACTTTTACAAATAAATTCATAAAACTTCGTCAGCATGACCAGGATGGATTCAGAATTCACACACGTAGCAGTGGAATTTCGAAAATATAACGAAATAATTTTTTTACATGTGAAATTCCATCATTTTTTTCGCTTACTAATGGCAGAATTTGTTGCTATATGTACACTTTCCTTCATAAGTAAGAGACATTCTTCGATGAATTTTGTACAGTATAAGAACCATATTAAAGGTGTATGAAACTCTAGGATTTTCCAAATCTATTAAAAACTGTGGTAAAAATTCAGGTAATCAACTATGAAATTTGTGTTTTTCTAAACAAGAAGTTTAAAATATAACAGCTCATTCGTTTGTTCATGTTGTTGTTGTTGTGGTCTTCAGTCCTGAGACTGGTTTGATGCAGCTCTTCACGCTACTCTATCGTGTGCAAGCGTCTTCATATCCCAGTACCTACCGCAACCTACTTTCTTCTGAATCTGCTTAGTGTATTCATCTCTTGGTCTCCCTCTACGATTTTTACCCTGCACGCTGCCATACAATACTAAATTGGTGATCCCTTGATGCCTCAAACATGTCCTACCAACCGATCCCTTCTTCTAGTCAAGTTGTACCACAGACTTGTATTCTCCCCAATCGTATTCAATACTTCCTCATTACTTATGTGATCTACCCATCTAATCTCCAGCATTCTTCTGTAGCACCACTTTTCGAAAGTTTCTATTCTCTTCTTGTCCAAACTATTTATCGTCCATGTTTCACTTCCATACATGGCTACACTCCATACAAATACTTTCAGAAATGACTTCCTAACATTTAAATCTATACTCGATGTTAACAAATTTCTCTTCTTCAGTAACGCTTTCCTCGTCATTGCCAGTCTACATTTTATTTCCTCTCTACTTCGACCATCATCAGTTATTTTGCTCCCCAAATAGGAAACCCCCTTTACTACTTTTTAAGTGTCTCATTTCCTAATCTAATTCCCTCAGCATCACCTGACTTAATTCGACTACATTCCATTATCCTCGTTTTGCTTTTGTTGATGTTCATCTTATATCCTCCTTTCAAGACACTATGCATTCCGTTCAACTGCTCTTCCAAGTCTTTTGCCGTCTCTGACAGAATAACAATGTCATCGGCACACCTCAAAGTTTTTATTTCTTCTCCATGGATTTTAATACCTACTCCGAACTTTTCTTTTGTTTCCTTCACTGCTTGCTCAATATACAGATTGAATAACGTTGGGGAGACGCTACAGCCCTGTCTCACTCCCTTCCCAACCACTGCTTCCCTTTCATGCCCCTCGATTCTTATAACTGCCATCTGGTTTCTTTACAAATTGTAAATAGCTTTCCGCTCCCTGTATTTTACCCTTGTGTGTTCCAACTTTTCTACAGAATCCAAACTGATCTTCCCCGAGGTCGGCTTCTACTAGTTTTTCCATTCTTCTGTAAAGAATTCGCGTTAGTATTTTGCAACTGTGACTTATTAAACTGATGGTTCGGTAATTTTCACATCTGTCCAACACCTGCTTTTTTGGGATTGGAATTATTATATTCTTCTTGAAGTCTGAGGGTATTTCGCCTGTTTCATACATCTTGCTCACCAGATGGTAGAGTTTTGTCAGGACTGGCTCTCCCAAGGCCGTCAGTAGTTCCAATGGAATGTTGTCTACGCCTTGTTTCGACTCAGGTCTTTCAGTTCACATCTGTCCAACACCTGCTTTTTTGGGATTGGAATTATTATATTCTTCTTGAAGTCTGAGGGTATTTCGCCTGTTTCATACATCTTGCTCACCAGATGGTAGAGTTTTGTCAGGACTGGCTCTCCCAAGGCCGTTAGTAGTTCCAATGGAATGTTGTCTACGCCTTGTTTCGACTCAGGTCTTTCAGTGGTCTGTCAAACTCTTCACGCAGTATCGTATCTCCCATTTCATCTTCATCTACATCCACTTTCACTTCCATAATATTGTCCTCAAGTATATCGCCCTTGTTTAGACCTTTCTTAGACTCCTTCTACATTTCTTCTTTCCCGTCTTTGCTTAGAACTTTTTTTCATAAATTTTTGTTCATAAATTTGTTCATAAATTTAATAACTTCTAGAGTTTCTTACAGCTGTAAGTATGGTATGTATGCTGTGCAAAATACATCGAAGAACCTCTGTAACTTATGAAGAAAAGTGTACCTATAGCAAAAAATGCAGCCATTAGCAAGTGAAAAAGGTGATGAAATTTGACACGTAACAAAATTTATTTCGTTATGTTTTCGAACTTCCACTTCAATGAGTGTGAATCCTGAATCCTTCCAGGTGATGCTGACAAAGGTTTATGAATTTATTTGTAAAAGTATCTCTCTCAGTTCGTCTTTAGGCCACAAGTGGCCCATTGGGACCATCGGACCGCCGTGTCATCCTCAGTTGTGTAAACGGTTAGGAGGGGCGTGTGGTCAGCACATCTCTCTCCCGGTCATTATGATGGTTTTCCTTGACCGGAACCGCTACTCTCCGCTCGAGTAGCTCCTCAGTTGGCATCACGAGACTGAGTGCACCCGGAAGAATGGCAACGGCGCATGGCGTCTGGATGGTCACCCATCCAAGAGCCGGACATGCCCAACAGCGCTTAACTTCGGTGATCTCACTGGGACCGGTGTATCCACTGCGGCAAGGCCGTTGCCATTTGTAAAATTATAGACACTGGAAATTAAAATGTCCTGAGATGCCTCTCCTGCTCCAAAGCAGCCTGTTTGTCGTCCTAGACCCCCTTAACAGATTCGTTTCTCCTACCCCTAAACATGTTGGTCTTATCCCGAGAATAAACTGCTACAGCCGCTGTACCTCTGTCAGAGAGTCTGCTTACCACAAAGGGGACGTGAGGCGGGAGGCAGACAGCGGCAGGTCGGACTGAGGCGATCAGCGACCCGGCGCCCCGCTGCGAGTTAATCTCAGTCCCTCCAAGGTTGCAGACACTGTGCCAATCTAGATCAGCAGCTCGCCCACGGGACAGCCCATCTGCGCGCGCTTTCAGCTCGCGGATCCGAGGGCTTCGATTACCGAGAAGTGCGGCGTGGGTATGTGGGTGACGGCGCCGCAGAGGCGCCCCAAGGCTGTCCGGGCGATTGTTCGGCGCTCGCGGCGGGCGGTCTGCAGTCGCCCGGGCCGCCGCCGCCGCCGCCGACACCGCGGCCGAACACGCCCATGGCAACAGGTGCCGCCTACGGCCCGCCGTGAGTCGGCACGAATTACAATTTTCCTCATTAACTGCGCTGGCAGCCTAGTTAATACCGGCGTAATTAAAAGCTCGGCGACTTCAGAAGCGCACAAAACACACGCTGTTAAGAAAATGATTATGGGCAGAGGTCTTCAAAGTCATGCCAGCTGCGCCCTTGTAACGCTCCACTCGAAGAAGCTCTTGTCACGAGAGCGCCCTTTCACCGAAGACTGGATTCCTGGAATTAATGTGATCCGAGAGACAATGAAATCCTTGGTTTCCTAAATAACTTCGATGGAATGTTGGCGCTGTTTCTGAAAAAGGCAACTGCTGACATAATACACTACTGGCCATTAAAATTGCTACACCAAGAAGAAATGCAGACGATAAACGGGTATTCATTGGACAAATATATTATACTAGAAGTGACATGTGATTACATTTTCACGCAATTTTGGTGCATAGATCCTGAGAAATCAGTACCCAGAACAACCGCCTCTGGCCGTAATAACGGCCTTGATACGCCTGGGCATTGCGTCAAACAGAGCTTGGATGGCGTGTACAGGTACAGCAGCTCATGCAGCTTCAACAGGATACCACAGTTGATCAAGAGAAGTGACTGGCGTATTGTGACGAGCCAGTTGCTCGGACCCCATTGACCAGACGTTCTTAATTGCTGAGAGATCTGGAGAATGTGCTGGTCATGGCAGCAGCCGAACATTTTCAGTATCCCGAAAGACCTGTACAGGACCTGCAACATGCGGTCGTGCATTATCCTGCTGAAATGTACGGTTCCGCAAGGATCGAATGAAGGGTACAACCACGGGTCGTAACACATCTGAACTGTAACGTTCACTGTTCAAAATGCCGTCAGTGCGAACAAGAGGTGACCGAGACGTATAACCGATGGCACCCCATACCATTACGCCGGGTGATATGTCAGTATGGCGATGACGAATACACGCATCCAATGTGCGTTCACCGCGATGTCACCAAACACGGATGCGACCATCATGATGCTGTAAATAGGACCTGGATTCATCCGAAAAAATGACATTTTGTCACTCGTGCACCCAGGTTCGTCGTTGAGTACACCATTGCACGCGCTCCTGCCTGTGATGCTGCGTCAACGGTAACCGCAGCCATGGTGTCCGAGCTGATAGTCCATGCTGCTGCAAACGTCGTCGAACTGTTCGTGCAGATGGTTGTTGTCTTGCAAACGTCCCCATCTGTTGAATCAGGGATCGAGACGTTGCTGCACGATCCGTTACAGCCATGCGGATAAGGTGCATGTCATCTCGACTGCTAGTGATACGAGGCCGTTGTGACCCAGCACGGCGTTCCGTATTACCCACCTGAACCCACCGATTCCATATTCTGCTACCAGTCATTGGATCTCGACCATGGCGAGCAGCAATGTAGCTATACGATAAACCGCAATCGCGATAGGCTACAATCCGACAACAACGTTTCTCCAGGCAACGCCGATCAACTGCGTTTGTGTATAAGAAATCGGTTGGAAAATTTCCTCATGTCAGCACGTTGTAGGTGTCGCCACCGGCGCCAACCTTGTATGAATGCTCTGAAAAGCTACTCATTTGCACGTCACATCATCTTCTTCCTGTCGGTTAAATTTCGCGTCTGTAGCACGTCATCTTCGTGGTGTAGCAATTTTAATGGCCAGTAGTGTAACATTGATCTAGTGAGATGTCAAACTCCAACATTCCGTTCCAACATCTTACACTGTTCTGGGTAGTGATGTGTCATTAAACGGAATGTACGCTGACATTACATTTTCTGGGAGATTACAATTCTGTGCCAGACATTAACTCAATATCGGGACCTCTGCCTTTTGGGGGAAGTACTCTACGAACTGAGGTACCCGAGAGCAACTTACGACCCGTCCACACAGTTTTACTTCTGCCAGTCCTCATATATCTGCAGGGTGTCTCAAACATTTTGGGTCAAATTAAAAATATGATATTGAGTCCCCTATCGATTATATTGAGATCGGATACAATGGCCGGAAGCGGATATTTATTGTGTTATGGACACACACAGCGTACACTGCGTCACACCAACACACACTATGTGATCAAAAGGATTCGGCGAGCCACAAAAACATAAGTTTTTCATATTAGCTGCATTGTGCTGGTGCCTACTGCCATATCAGCGACCTCGATAGTCGTTAGAGATCGCGACATAGCAGAATGGGGCGCTCCGCAGATCTCATTGACTTCGAACGTGGTCAGGTGATTGGGTATCACTCGCGTCATACGTCTGTACGCGAGATTTACACACTCCTAAACATCCCTGGGCCCACTGTTTCCAATGTGATAGTGAAGTGGAAACGTTAATGGCCACGTACAGCACAAAAGCGTACAGGCCGATCTCGTCAGTTGACTGACAAAGACCGCCGACATTTGAAGAGGGTCGTAATGTGTAATAGGCACGAATCTATGCAGACCATCACACAGTAATTCCAAACTGTATCAGGATACTATGACAGTTGGGACAGAGGTGAGAAAAATTGTATTTCATGGTCGAGCGGCTGCTCATAATCTACACATCACGCCGGTAAATGCCAAACGACGCCTCGCTTGGTGTAAGGAGCATTGAACGATTGCACAGTGGAAAAACGTTGTGCGGAATAACGAACCACGGTACATAGTGTGCCGATCCGATTGCAGGGTGTGGGTGTGGCGAATGCCCGGTCAACGTCCTCTACCAGTATGTGTAGTGCCAACAGTAAAATTCGGAGGCGGTAGTGCTATGGTGTTGTCGTGTTTTTCATGGAGGGGGCTTGCACCGGCCGCTGTGGCCGATCGGTTCTATGCGATTTAGTCCGGAAACGCGCTGCTGCTACGGTCGCAGGTTCGAATCCTGCCTCGGGCACGGATGTGTTCATGTCCTTAGGTTAGTTGGGTTTAAGTAGTTCTAAGTTCTAGGGGACTGATGGAAGTCCCATTGTGCTGAGAGCCATTTGAACCATTTGGCCTATATTGATGTTTTAAGCACTTTCTTGCTTCCCACTGTTGAAGAGCAATTCGGGGATGGCAATTGTGTCTTTCAATACGATCGAGCACCTGTTCATAATGCACGGCCTGTGATGGAGTCGTTACACGACAATAACAACCCTGTGATGGACTGGCCTGTACAGAGTCTTGGCCTGAATCCTATAGAGTGCCTTTGTTAAGTTGTGGTACCCCGACTTGGTGCCAGGTCTCACTGACTCAGCTCTCCAAGAAGAATGGGCTGCCGTTCCCCAAGAAACCTTCCAGCACCTGATTGAACGTATGCCTGCGAGAGTGGAAGCTTTCATCAAGACTAAGGGTGGGCCAACGTCATATTGAATTCCAGCATTACCGCTGGCGGGCGCCACGAACTTGTAAGTCATTTTCACCCAGGTGTCCAGACGCTTTTGATGACATAGTGTAGCTCACAGTAATTTTTCAAAGCCACGACTGCCAGTCTCAATGCACGTATTGCAACGGCGCACTCAGGCGAAGATCCCAGGTGTCTGTTGCACCATAGGGCAGGCGACGGATGATACACAACGTATACCCCAGACCACCAAAGAGACATACTGATGTCTAATTAGCTCATAGCAGTATGTCGTGTGACGACCGCATGCATCGCACCGGCGCATTAACCTATACCGCAGGTGCACCATTATCTCTGATCTTAGTTGTCCATTGCATCAGACAGCTTGTGGTGTGTCCGTGGTGAGGTGCGCTACTGTGTAAAGTGGATGAGGCGTAGTCAAATGGGAAGCAGTTGCTATAGTTGTGCGAATTTGATCAGGTGCCGCTGATGACGAATTTGGCGAATCAACACAAACTTTAAGTAAAATTAGCTCTTGACACGCTATAGAGGGCACATAGGCACAGTCTATAGTTGACGAAATTTTAATGGAAAGAGACGAAGAAGAAATTTTCCAAGCCATCGCAAGTTGCCAAAGAGTTCAGAAACTTTCCAGTTGCGTGTATACACACGTAGCGGTTAGGAGGGAACTGTAATTAATGTAACAGATCATCATTCAGCTACTACACAGGGGACGACGGCAGTTCAAACTACTGAGTGTTCAGATTAAGTGATAGAATAGCACCCCAGAGATGCGAGAATGCTGTAACAGACGGAAAACTGCACCGGAACGCTCAAATCACTGGATTTGATAACGTAACTCTTCCCATGTCTGCAGAGATGTCATCGTAATCGTTCTGGCTTTGCAATCCCATTTATTATATCAAAAGGAAATCTTGGGCATCATCTTCTTCGGATGAAGCTACTGAATGCTTGATTAATGGTAAGAAGTTGTCAACATTTCCCCCAATTTGCTAGACATGGAACTGCACCCAACAAGCCAATGTTACTTCTTCACAGTTCGTCTGTTTAACGATACCTTAACGCCATTCCCCCAGTCTGGCAGTCTCTGCCGTATTTGTCCACTGTCGCTGAACGAGCTACACTCATAAATCAGACTCTCATAAAACAGAGGTATGCAGTTGATTGATATACAAGCAGCTGATTTGCACGCGGTAGTTTTCTGAAGCACTACCGTGCCAATAACATGATCAACTTGTTAAAGTACTGTTGTCTAAGATTACTCTATTTCATTGCAGTTATTATGTCACATAAATATTCCAATGGTCGCTGATGATGCAATAGGCCAATGAGGGTACGGCTATACTTTTACTAAACGCCTTTGATATGCACCGGGTATCCCCTTTCGAGATGCAAATCACCGCACTATGATTCAAATGTATGGTAATAATGTGAGTGCAAGGAAACATAAGGGAAGGTTGGCCCTGACATATTAACCGTAGCTGTGGGTCTTGTATACAATTAACAGGCGTGAAAGCAGCATTTCGCGTACAAGGCTACTGGAATGAAACAGGAATTCAGAAGCGTTATGATTTATTGACAAATTACTCAAATAAATTATCACTGGACAAAAACAAATAAACAAGTTCTCTCTCTTACAAGAAATGAGCGCATAAATGGATTTCATGGAAATAATAGCTTCATCTGCTAGGCTGACTGTTTTGGCTCATACTGAATTTGAGTTAACTCTCGTAACACAGCTTGACGCAGAATCTAAATGAATTTAAATGCAGGATCATTCTGATTGTGGCGATCGTATCAATTTGGCAAGTGAAGTGGATAAGCATGCGAGATAGCCCAACAGCAGTGTCATGTCCAAGAGATAAGTATAAAGCAGGACCGATTAATATTAAGTGGGCTCAAATTGCGCCTGTTCCGTCATGAGTGTTACTCGCTCAGTACATTGCTGCGTGAGGGAGAGGTGAAGTTGCAGCTACTGACGGAGTGCTAAAACCGTGTCACATCAGCTCCTGCCCTCTATTCTCTGTCTCTCTCACTCTCTCCACCTCAAATGTCTCCCGAGAAGTCTCCGTCCTACCTCCATCTCCGAAGAAACTCCGAATCTCCAAATAAGTCTCCGTGCTAAGAGTCTATAAAAACTTGCGCTCTCCACCTCTGCCATCGCGATGTACCAAAAGGGCTAGTAAGCAGTCTCTAGCTCTGCCAATGCGAAATAATGCTTGAAAAATGGCGCACTCATTGCGAAATACACTTTGATAATTTACGGGAAGTGACGGGTTCCGACGAATGGTAATCCACCGTTCCCATATTTTGTGAATGCCGAACAACTGTAACTCATCCTCACTTTCCTGCATATATTTCATCTGGACAGTGTTTTCAGTACTGGCACCAGCGATGCATTGGAAAGCTGCAATGCTGGTGCTAATAGTGGAGTTTTTCTCTGCCCACATTACAAAGCGATCTTGTTTTGCCCATCATCCCGGAGTCGGACGCTTTAACGGCATCAAGCCCGGGTCCCCCTGTCCACTACACGGGTGGTCGGTGGTAGTTGGAGGAGCTCTATTGAAAATATTAGAGCGTCGTGGAAATGCAAGAGGGGCCTGGCGGACTACGCCAGCCCAGGCGACACCAGTTCTAGCAACAATAATCGCCGGCCGACCTGAAAAAGTATGCCGTGCAATGAATTGAGGGGGGGGGGGGGGGGGAGGAGGGGATGATTCCCCAGAAACTGACTTGGCCTGAAGTGCTTCCTGTCCTAACACCATCCCTCAGCCACAGCTCTGATGTTCTGCCCTGCACTTACTCATTCACGAAGATTCAGTACAGCAACACACACTGAGGCGACAAAAGTGATGGTACAGCGATTTACACATATGTAGGGGGTGTTAGTACCGTGTAAGCGAAGTATAAAAGGGCAGTGCACTGGCAGAGATGTTACTTGTACTCGGGTGATTCATGTGAGAGGGTTTCAGATATGATTACGGCCACAAGAGTTTATAGATTCTGAACGCGGAATGATAATTGGAGCTAGACGCGTGGGATATTCCATTTCGGAAATAGTTAGGGAACTGGATATTCCCAGACCCACAGAGTCAAGAATGTGCCCAGCTTACAACATTTCAGGCATTACCTCTCACCACGCACAACACAGTGATCGACAGCCTTCTGTTGACGACCAACAGCAGCGGCGATTTCGTGGAGTTGCCAGTGCTAACAGACAAGCAACACTGCGTGACATAACTCCGAAATCAATGTCAGACGTACGACGAACTTTCCATCAGGATAACGTGGCGAAATTTAGCGTTCATCCATATCTACTTCTACATGGACACTCTGCAAACCACAATTAAGTGCCTGGCAGAGGGTTCGTCGAACCACCTTCACAATTCTCTATTATTCCAATCTCGTATAGCGCGCGGAAAGAATGAATACCTATATCTTTCCGTACGAGCTCTGGTTTCCCTTATTTTATCGTGGTGATTGTTGCACTCTATGTAGGTCGGTCTCAACAAAATATTTTCACATTCAGAGGAGGAAGTTGGTGATTGGAAGAGAAGATTCCGTCGCAACGAAAAACGCCGTTCTTTTAATGATTTCCAGCCCAAATACTGTATCATTTCTGTGACACTCTCTCCCATATTTCGCGATAATACAAAACGTACTGCCCTTCTTTGAACGTTTTCGATGTACTCCATCAGTCCTACCTGGTAACTATCTCACACCGCGAAGCAGTATTCTAAAAGAGGACGGACAAGCGTAGTGTAGGCAGTCTCCTTAGTAGGTCTGTTACATTTTTTAAGTGTCCTGCAATAAAACGCAGCCTTTGGTTAGCCTTCCCCACAACATTTTCTATGTGTTATTTCCATTTTAAGTTTTTCTTAATTGTAATACTTAGGTATTTAGTTGAATTTACGTCTTTTAGATGAGAGTGATTTATCGTGTAACCAAGAATTTAACGAGTTCCTTTTAGTACTCATGTGGATGACTTCACACTTTTCGTTATTTAGGGTCAACTGCCTTTTTTCGCACCATTCGGATATTTTTTCTAAATCGTTCTGAAGTTTTGTTTTGATCTTCTGATGACTTTATTAGCCGCTAAACGACAGCGTCATCTGCAAACAAACGAAGACTGGTGCTCGCATTGTCTCCCAAATCGTTTATATAGATAAGGAACAGCGGCTATGGCAGCAGACGATCGATGCGAGAGCCTTTTCTGACAGCATCGCCTGTAGTGCATCTCCTGCTCTCGTGACCGTATCAGTCGGGCCTATGTCAGCCAAATATTCATCATTCCTACATAGCCCACCGTATCAAACCCTTCGATTCTCCTATTTCACGCAGTCCGCAATTCGCTTCCACATAACGCTGAGCTCCAGGCGTATATTGTCAGAATGACGCCAATGTTTGGCGCCAGGAGATTTATTTTGGCCACGAATGCCCTCTTGTCTGTCGTGGCCTGCTTTTCATGTCCTCCTTATTCTGTCCGTCATATATTATTTTGCTTTCGTGGTAGAAGATTCCTTAAATTCATCACCAGTTTTGATCTTAAGTTAATAGCTAAACTCATTTTTGCTACTCCTCATTACTTTCTTCTTTGTTTGGTTTACTCCCTTTGCATAGTATGTGCTCAGCACACTGTTTACTCGAATCAATATGTCTTGAAATCCTTCCTCGCTTTCACTGAGGACAGCAACGTCAGGACAATAAATCTCATTCTAGATATTCCTTCATCCTGAATTCCTGGTGATTGCTTCTTCCAGACATAGATTGAACAGCAGCGAACAGTGCATCTCCGTCTTTTACCTTTTTCAATTCGAGCATTTCCATTCTTATGTTCCTTCTTGGTTTTCATGCATAATACCGTGTGATCAAAAGTCAGTATAAATTTTAAAACTGAATAAATCACGGAATAATGTAGATAGAGAGATACAAATTGACACACATGCTTGGAATGACATGGGGTTTTATTAGAACAAAAAAATATATATATACAAAAGTTCAAAGAATGTTCGACAGATGGCGCTTCATCTGATCAGAATAGCAATAATTAGCATAACAAAGTAAGACAAAGCAAAGATGATGTTCTTTACAGGAAATGCTCAATATGTCCAACACAATTCCTCAACAATAGCTGTAGTCGAAGAATAATGTTGTGAACAGCACTGTAAAGCATGTCCGGAGTTATGGTGAGGCATTGGCGTTGGATGTTGTCTTTCAGCATCCCTAGAGATGTCGGTTGGTAACGATACACTTGTGAACCCAAAGCCAATAATCGCACGGACTGAAGTCTGGAGACGTGGGAGGCCAAGCATGACGAAAGTGGCGACTGAGCACACGATCATCACCAAACGATGCGCGCAAGAGATCTTCCGGGTTCCATCTGTCAGACATTTTGTGAACTTTGTTTTTCTTTTGGTTCTAATAACACCCCATGTCATTCCAAGCATGTGTGTCAATTTTTACCCTATGTCTACATTATTCGGTGGTTTATTAAGTTTTCAAATTTATACTGACTTATTGATCACCCGGTATATGTGTAAAAACTCGTCTCAGAATCTTTAAGGATTTATTCTTTTCATCAAAATATTATGAAATATTCATATGAACATAGGTCGAGAAATCCTTCGTTATTGATGCACTATAGGATTAAAAAAATTATACATTTACCAAACACATTTATATTTAGTTAAATAGTTCTAAGTGACCACCTCCTTCTTCCATGTATCTCTGGAGCCTACATTCCACACTTCGTCGTATACTGCGGAAAACTCCAGACGTGTTTGCCATTCTTGGTGAATTAAAGTTTGCATGCTCCCCTTCAGAACATCAGTGTTGAGTACGTGAGTTGAACACACAATTGATTTCAAATTTATCGAAGGAAAATATACATTCCATTCAAATCCGACAGCAGGATACTTCATGTAATGGCTCCATTTCAACCAATCACCTTCTCGGAAGCTGGTTATGAAGATACTGACAAACTATCCGTATAAAGTAGATGGGCCACCAACATCCACAAAACACAGCCGTTGATTGGTGTCTGGAGGTACATCGTCAAGTATGAAGCAAGTCATGCCTGAGAAAGCGCAGATCGGGTAAGATGTTGTGGAAAGAAATAGGAGCGAATAATTTGATCATGAATGATTCCACCCCTCTCATTGTGGCTGAGTACCTGTCGATATCTGTCTTGCCGCACTTCATAAGCTTTGTCATAAGACCAGAAGTGATTTCTAAGATAATTGACGATTCTATCACGTGGAAGTACAGCATCTTCCCCAACCCTTTCGACTGTGAGCAGTTCAAAGGCAACTTGAGTGCCATATCAGATAAGTACCTCACTCTGCAGTTTGACCGAAATACACGTTAAAAGCCGGTCTCGGGTATAAAAAAATAGTCATAAATTGTACTAAATGCTTTCTCCGAAAATAAATTGAATAATTAGTTTCGGAGGCCACTCGAAGTGTAAATGGTTGCAAAGACATACTTGACCTCTTAGCAAGAAATAATCCACAGCAAATAGAGAGCATAATGATGGATACATGGATTAGTGACCACAAGGTCGATGCAGGGAGGAAACTGAAAACCACAACTTCCAAGTCCACAAAAAATTAACGCAAAGTACATCCGTTCGAAAAAAACAGATAAAAATTCTCTTGAGGCTTTCCTAAGGTACAGCTGCCACTCCTTCTGGACTGACTATGTAAGTGTAGACCAGATGTGGTTTAAATTCAAAGAAATAAAATCGGAGCAGTCAAGAGATTTATATCGAATAAATTAATAAAACACGCTCCCCAATGGTACAGAAAATAGGTCATAAGACTGTTGTAGAAGCAACAGAAAATCATGCCTAATTTAAAAGAGCACAGAATCTCTAAGATTTGCAAGGTTTTACTGGAGCTCGAAACTTAGCACTGACTTCAATGCGAGATGCTTTCGGGCAGAAACTCCATAGAGATTCTCGTCATATGTAAAGTACACCAGCAGTAAGACATAATCAATACCTTCACTGCATGATAGCAATAGAGTAATATTACTGATGACAGCGGCACTAAAGCGGAGTCACTAATCAAGGTTTTCCGAAATCACTTCATCAAAGAAGAAGATGTAAATATCAAGAATTCGAGTCGAGGACAGCTGCCAACATGAGTAATTTAGAAGAAGATATCCTCTGTGTAGCAAAGCAACTTATATCGTTTAATAAAGGCAAGTCTTCCAGACGACATAGTACACCAATTAGATTCCTTTTAGTCTATGCTGATAAAATGGCCCAGTATTGAGCAATTATATACAACTACTCACTCAACAAAAGATCCGTCGCCAAAAGCTGGAAAGTTGCACAAGCCACACCAATACCCAAGGAAGGAAATAGGAGCAATCTGATAAATTACGGACCCATACCACTGATGTTCGTTCGCATTAGGATTTTGGAACATATGCTGTGTTAGAACATTACCTCGAAGAAAACGATCTATTGACATACGCAACACGGATTCCGAAAATATCATAGTTGTGAAACGCAACTAGCTCTTTATACGCACAAAGTCTTGTACGCTATCGACGGAGATCTCAGACTGATTTCATATTTCTACGTTTATGGAAGAATTTTGACATCGTTACTCACAAGACACTTCTAATCACATTGCGTGCCTATGGAGTATAGTTGCAGTAGTGTAATTGGATTCGTGATTTCCTGTCAGAAAGGTCACAGTTAAAACATGGAAAGTCTTTGAATAAAACAGAAGTAATATCTAGCATCGCGCAAGGAAGTGTTGTAGGCCCTTTGCTGTTCATAATCTATGTAAACGATTTAGGAGACAATCTGAGCAGCCCTCTTAGATTTTTTGCGGATGAAACTGTTATTTGCCGTGAAGTAAAATCACCAGAACGTCAAAACCAATTGCAAAATGACATAGACACGATATCTGTATGGCGCGGAAAGTGCCAATTGACTCTAAATAAGGAACAGTGTTAGGTCATCCACACGAGTGTTAAAAGAAAACTGTTAAATTTCGATTACATGACAAATCATATAACTCTAAAGACTATCAATAAAATTGTACACTCATGAATTTAAATGTCGCAAGCCATTTTGCATATCTCTTTCCCGTAATATGAGGATGATTCAGTAATATGACGGTAATGGGGGTGCAGAATATTGCAGCAATGTTTTCATTAAAGTAAATCGGGTCACAGGGACTTCATTTTTAGCTTATTATCTTTATATTTAACGTGGTACAGTATTTTCTTCTTTTCTCTGTGCCTTCTGCATGGGAATGAGTAGCATACTGGATCTGGAACCGGTAGGTCAGAGGATGCAACGTAAAGAAAAGCGACCCACTGCCATCGGCTCAGATGGGTGGATCAGTTGTTTGCTGCACGCAAGTCGGCAAGCCAAGGCCAGCCTGGAGGTATGTGAGGGGTGGAGTAAGTGTGAGCTATTGTAGGTTTGCAACAGAGATCTGCCCAGCGGGCCGAAATGAAGCTGGGAAAGCGAAATGTCACGCAGGAATCCAGTGCTTTCTCGTGTTCTGAAGAGTGCTTACAGCAGATAACTATCTTACTTACACCTTTTGATAGGAACATGAATTGCAGAAAATAGTGCCATAGCCTTCTGTGCAACTACTGCTTTTGGAAAAGCTCTGATGTGAGGTTAGTTGCTGGGCATGAAAACGAGTGATGCGTAAAAATGTTCACAGTGTCACGGAGACAGAGTCAAAGCGGCAATTTTTTGGAAGTAGAAGGGCTTGTAATGTAATTGGCGTTTTTATCGTGATGCATTGATATGGCAGAATTTTGGATGCTTAAACAGATCTCGTTGTTAGCTGGCCGAGTATGCATATTATGCTTTTGGCAGGCATGTCCTGTTTGATAGGAAGAAATAACAGGGCTTAACATTCAGCTAGAAAAATTAGAGTGCATAAGAAGATGGGGAAGTGCGCGCATGTCCTCTACATCTACAGAGTTTCAGAATGAAATTTTTACGGTGCAGCGGAATGTGCGTTGATATGAAGCTTCTTACATATTAGAACTGTGTACCAGACCGAGACTCGAAGTCGGGACGATTGTATTTTGCGGGCAATTGCTCTTCCGACAGAGCTACTCAATCAAGACCCACGACCCGGCCTCACAGCTTCAATTCCACCAGTAAAGCACTTTTCCGCGAAAGGCAAAGATCACGAGTTCGAGAAGACGAGGACGGGTGTGTATCTCGTGCAAATCCGGAGCAAATGTGTGGAAACGGACGGCGGCACAAATCTTCGGAGAGGAGCAGGCTCCAGAGTAGTTGGTTCGTACTTGCTCGAGTCATTGGGATCACCTGACTCTGGTCCAACATTGCTTCGTGGGTGTACGTGTTTCTCAACACAATTACCAAAACAACAGCCGCTGTTTCTTCGTTTGAGTTAAAATATTCGAGAATAATTTTAAGGGCGTCAGTTGCAACGGAGGGGCATGTTTCTTGTTGGTTCAAGCAATGCTGAAGACCACTAAATCCACCAATTAGATTTTACCTCAACAGATTGTAAAACATTTCATTGAAGTTATGGCAGGATTATATTTAATCTAAAGTAATGACGCCTGACTGGCTGCCAACAGCATTAATTGTGCGACCCAGTCTGGCGATATCTTTCTCAAGAGTCTAGGACGAAGTGTC
Organism: Schistocerca gregaria; assembly: GCF_023897955.1. NCBI lineage: Eukaryota > Metazoa > Arthropoda > Insecta > Orthoptera > Acrididae > Schistocerca > Schistocerca gregaria. The sequence goes on from NC_064920.1 coordinate 1,054,176,582, forward strand.
TTTTTCGAGATAGCATAAAATTTAGATTTTTATGTTAAAACTCCCATTTTCCAAGTATCATGTCTTATTCGTGATACCTGCGCTCTGTGATGATTTATCCGTGAGGTATTCCTGTATCCGCTATACTCATTTCTCTTGACTAAGATCTTTGGGTCGAACATGCCTCAGCCGGTCAAAATTAAAGGCATATATACCGTCCACATGGCGTGCGAGTCTGAAGGTGATCAAAACTTCATTCTTCTCAATTCTATTATGGCTCTCGTTGTGTTCAGTTCTTGCGTGTGTTATGATGTGACAATAAGTGTGGCTGCTCTGAATTATACTGAGAAATAAGGAGAGAGAAAGATGAGTTGAACACGCGCTCTTCATTTACTTATAGTTTCGTGCTTTATTTGTCAGTTTCACCAACACCTTGTCAGTGAAGAATTTGCCTTATCGTGGTTATGGATACCATGTAGCTTTTGTAATACAATCGTGATGTTACTTGTAAAGCATTTGTACCATGTTACCCCCATGCAAGGCTGTGTAGAATATTCTAGTAAATTTCTTTCAGCTTCCAGAAGGAAAGATCCCGTCGAGAACTTCGGAATGTGGTTTCATGATCCACACAGTGCTCTACAAAATTGTGTGATTTTAGTTCCTCTATGGAAATGTGTACGGATTGATAACGGTGAGCTTGTTTTGCCTATAATGCGTCACATAGGAAATGTTAAGAGGATCTTGCTTTAGTTTATGTGAGAGGAACATTATTGAATGTTGTTGTTGTTGTTGTTGTTGTTGTTGTTGTGGTCTTCAGTCCTGAGACTGGTTTGATGCAGCTCTCCATGCTACCCTATCCTGTGCAAGCTTCTTCATCTCCCAGTACTTACTGCAACCCACATCCTTCTGAATCTGCGAAGTATATTCATTTCTTGGTCACCCTCTACAATTTTTACCCTCCACACTGCCCTCCAATACTAAATTGGTGATCCCTTGATGCCTCAGAACATGTCCTACCAACCGATCCCTTCTTCTAGTCAAGTTGTGCCACAAGCTCCTCTTCTCACCAGTTCTATTCAATACCTCCTCATTAGTTGTAGGATCTACCCATCTAATCTTCGGTCTTCTTCTGTAGCACCACAATTTCGAAAGCTTCTATTCTCTTCTTGTCAAAACTATTTATCGTCCATGGCTACACTCCATACAAATACTTTGAGAAACGACTTCCTGACACTTAAATCTATACTCGATGTTAACAAATTTCTCTTCTTCAGAAACACTTTCCTTGCCATTGCCAATCTACATATTATATCCTCTCTACTTCGGCCATCATGAGTTATTTTTCTCCCCAAATAGCAAAACTCCTTTGCTACTTTAAGTGTCTCATTTCCTAATCTAATTCCCTCAGAATCACCCGACATAATTCGACTACATTCCATTATCCTCGTTTTGCTTTTGTTGATGTTCATCTTATATCCTCCTTTCAAGACACTGTCCATTTCGTTCAACTGCTCTTCCAAGTCCTTTGCTGTCTCTGACAGAATTACAATGTCATCGGCGAACCTCAAAGTTTTTTTTATTTCTTATCCATGGATTTTAATACCTACTCCGAATTTTTCTTTTGTTTCCTTTACTGCTTGCTCAATATACAGATTGAATAACATCGGGGAGAGGCTACAACCCTGTCTCACTTCTTTCCCAACCACTGCTTCCCTTTCATGCCCCTCGACTCTTATAACTGCCATCTGGTGTCTGTACAAATAGTAAATTGCCTTTCGCTCCCTGTATTTTACCCCAACCACCTTTAGTATTTGAAAGAGAGTATTCCAGTCAACATTGTCAAAAGCTTTCTCTAAGTCTGCAAATGCTAGAAACGTAGGTTTGCCTTTCCTTATTCTTTCTTGATTACAAAACAATAATTCAGAGGCACGATTATAACAATCCATTTAGTATGTATACCTTTAGTTATGTTACTCCTGAAGATAGTCAGATTGCTTTCTGAACTTATTTTTTTGGGCCAATATTCATAAAGGGAAGGGGGCATTTTCATTAGGGTAATTTTCTGTGGCACTTCAATGTCCACTATTTCAATTCTACAAAACTCACAGCTAACATACAAGCTGTGCAACATATTTTTTTACAACAACCTTGGAAATAGAAATTATCCTTAGCAGAAAATTATTGTCTGGATCAATCCCGGTTACGCAAAACTAGTAACGTATGATAAAATGTTGGATGCTGTACTTCAGCCAGATTCCATCGTCGCTTGTTTGTTGCGGGCCCTGTAGACGTTCGCAACAAATAAATGTCCTGCGACAGGACTGTAGCCGTTGTCTAGCGACATATCGCTGGTCTCTGAAACAGTGGTTCGTTTAACTTCGAAGCTAGTGTGCTATACGCGACTCTTCAAGTAAGAAAGGAAAAGTCTGTAGAAAGAGGAATTGTCGGATAGATCCAATTACACCTTCGGATAAGCGGATCGTCACCGTCTGAGGTCTACTGAGGATTTGAAGGTCGCGAACTAGCAGTCCTGATACATCCAGGGTAAGTCAACATGGCGCCTCGCGGCGATGCGTAACTGTAGTTAATACTGAACCAGGCAAATGCGGAAAGTAAAGCCAATGCGCGAGCTAAACAAACGTGAAGAAGGTGTGATACAACGGATGATAGATAGCGGGCCTTCATGTACAACCAGATATTTATTCCGCAAGACTCTTAATGGTATGAGGCAGAGGCTCAATTCTAGTGCTACTATCATTTACTTTCTCTCCTGTTTCATTTGCTAGTTGTGTGTGCGAAGAACGGCTGCTCTTAAGTGACCGCAGAACTGACATTTTCTTAGTTTCTTTAAAGAAATATATTATGAGTGTGGCTCTGCATTACGAAAAAGTTATAAAATTTTCTTAATTTTTCCGGCAGGACATTTAGCGAGGTTTGTGTGGAAGGAAGTTGCATGTTTCTCGACTTTTATTGGAGTTTTAGATAAAGTGGAGACTGCGATACTACAGTGACGGAAATGAAGAGTGTTACACCATGAAAGAGCAGTCCGATACTAATGAAAACTTGAGGAGATATTCATCACATATCGGGTGATAAATGAGTAAACTTTCATTCCTATCTGGGAAAGGTGCGACTCCAACTGGCACGAGTAATCCATGGTTTCTGACCCAGCATGGAATCAAACAACTTCCGCATTCCACCTTAACGAAGCACGCTGTTTCATTGTATGAGGATTACAGTCTGGAGGCTGTTAGGCAGTGTACGTTCTCCAATAACTTGCTCTGTCGGTGTCAAGTCACGGGAGTTGGAAGGCCAAACAAGGATTCATACATTCTTCAAGCTATCAGCGCTGTGAACTGCCGCCTTGGGTTTTGCATTACCGTGCTGGACTATGCCATTTGACATCCTAGTCATAAAGGGTCTGACAACTGGAGAGCATTCAGTCCTCTTCGACAGTCAGCTCTGTTGTAATAGCGAATAGTACTTATCACCACCATTCCAGGTACTGAAGAGCTATGGGTTACGAGATTGTCGCCGGATACGTTGGCTCCGATCTACCGCACGCCAGGTCTCAGTGGGCGCTAGTTCTATACTATGGATCTTTCTGCAGTCTATGGTGTGGAGACAGCGTTAAATGTCGCGTGGAAACTTGATAATTTCAACCCAGCTATCAGTAATCTGTTTCTGACAGCTCTCGTCAACACTCTGCCTGTAATATCTACCCTTATTATGATCTGTCTGTTCGTTCCAATCAGTCGAACAGTTCTGCGAACTTCTTACTGTATAATCCTTCTGCAAGGATCGCTGCGTGGTATTCTTACCACCCTGCTGTCCTTAGACCGCCTTGTCGCCACATACTCTGCCGTCAATGTTCTATAACCAGCAGTCTGTGCGACCTGCTCCCGTGCTCCTAACGTCCCTGATTTGACCTTTCTCAAAGCCGAATATGACGGAAACCTACACATGCACGGCCCTGAGCTCTGGTGCATCTCCACCTGTAAAGTTACAGTAATTGTTAGGTCTACGCGAACGCTACACTACTGGCCATTAAAATTACTACACCACGAAGATGACGTCCTATAGACGCGAAATTTAACCGACAGGATGAAGATGCTGTGATATTCAAATGATTAGCTTTTCAGCGCATTCATAGAAGGTTGGCGCCAGTGGCGACACCTACAACGTGCTGACATCAGGAAGGTTTTCAACCGATTTCTCGTACACAAGCAGCAGTTGACCGGCGTTGCCTGGTGAAACGTTGTTGTGATGCCTCGTGTAAGGTGGACAAATGCGTACTATCACGTTTCCGAGTTTGATAAAGATCGGATTGTTTCCTGTCGTGATTGCGGTATACCGTATCGCGACATTGCTGCTCACGTTGTTCGAAATTCAATGACTGGTAGCAGAATAGGGAATAGCTGGGTTCAGGAGTGTAATACGGAAAGCCCTGCTGGATCGCAACTGCCTCGTATCACTAGCAGTCGACATGACACGCATCTTATCCGCATGGCTGTAACGGATCGTGCAGCCACGTCTCGATCCCTGAGTCAACAGATGGGGACGTTTGCAAGACAACAACCATCTGCACGAACAGTTCGACGACGTTTGCAGCAGCATGGACTATCATCTCGGACACCATGGCTGCGTTTACCGTTGACGCTGCATCACAGACAGGAGCGCGTGCAATGTACTCAACGACCAACCTGGGTGCACGAGTGACAAAATGTCATTTTTTCGGATGAATCGAGGTTCTGTTTAGAGCATCATGATGGTCGTATCCGTGTTTGGCGACACCGCTGTGAACGCACATTGGATGCGTGTATTCGTCATCACCATGCTGGCGTATCACCCTGCGTGATGGTATGGGGTGCCATCGGTTATACGTCTCGGTCACCTCTTGTTCGCATTGACGGCACTTTGAACAGTGGACGTTACGTTCCAGATGTGTTACGACCTGTGGCTCTACCTTTCATTCGATCCGTGCGAAACCCTACATTTCAGCAGGATTATGCACGACCGCATGTTGCAGGTCCTGTACGGGCCTTTCTGGATATAGAAAATGTTCGACTGCTGCCCTGGCCAGCGCATTCGCCAGATCTCTCAACAACTGAAAACGTTTGATCAATGGTGGCCGAGCAACTGCTCGTCACAATACGCCAGTCACTACTCTTGATGAACTGCGGTATCGTGTTGAAGCTGCATGGGCAGCTGTACCTGTACACGCCATCCAAGCTCTGTTCGATTCAATGCCAAGGAGTATCAAGGCCGTTATTTCGGCCAGAGGTGGTTGTTCTGGGTACTGATTTCTCAGGATCTATGCACCCAAATTGCGTGAAAATGTAATCACATGTCAGTTCTAGCATAATATATTTGTCCAATGAATACCCGTTTATCATTTGTATTTCTTCTTGGTGTTGCAATTTTAATGGCCAGTAGTGTTGAATATCCATATGTAGGAATGGCTTTTTTCCTGTACTCAAAATGAATCCAAGGCACCAAGTTCCAGAGGCGTGCGAATACTACAGTATCAGATTGATATAAGTTCATTTTATAACACTTTCCACATCCGTCATTGCGCGGGGTAGCCTCTCACGGTTCTCGCGGCTCCCGCCGTCGGTGTTTCGAATCCTCCCAGACAGTACCTCTCATTTAACGATCATAGCCCAGGGCTACCGTCACAAGTGCCTCGTCGGCCGCTGTTTTAAGAGTTAAACTGTGCGTAATGCACAATGCTACTATTGTGGCGCCTGCCATTGTAATCTGATGACCGTCTGCATAGTGCTCTCCGTCTTACGAAACAAATCGCTAATGAACGGTGCCGCCTTTTATTGGATAATCTCTACACCATTTCTTTTAATCATTAGAATTTCGTGATATGTGGCCTTTAGAAATCCCTCCGTTCGATCTCTGAAACAAAATCGGTCAGAACCTATCGGAGTTCATCCACAAATTAGGAGTTAATTGCCTAAACTTACGTCTTTTGTACGTGAAGTTCGTATGACATATGACAGTGCCACTAGTTTCATTCGGTCATACATACACAGAAAATTTCAATTTAATCGGAATAATCGCAGTGGTTAAAATTTTAGAACGAAATGAACAAACGAAACTGTGATGCATTCTAATGAAAATCTAGCAGAACAGAAGAACCGGAAAGGATGGGGGGGGGGGGGTGGGGATTATATTAGCCTGAGAGCACCATATTGATCAAGAGAACTTAGTTGTCGCTGAAAAGAGCATTGAAAGCTACTTAAATACAGAATGTTTAAAAAAAATCGTCACGTATTCCTAAATGATGTAGTACTGGCCAAACTAGAAGAAAAGTTCCTATAATTACATGTCCAGAAACCAATACTTGTTAGCATGTGAGCCAATCTGTCTAGTCATTATCATCTGGCTGTTACGTGGTAGACACTAAAGGCGGTACTGCATGTTGTTATCATGTATCAAGACACATCAGATAACCTTCCTTCACACTGAATCACGTTAATACACGTGGTGTCTTTCTTATTGCGTTTGCATTGGTCTCACAGTCTTGTAACGTCTGTACATTTTAGAAGAGTGGGCTGTACACCAAAGCCTTTAAATGTCCCCATAACCACGCTACCGGATCTCCTCGATCAACAAATCGCCCACGAAACGTTGCAGTGAGGTAGAGAACGGTGTGGTGCCACGTCGTGCATAAACAGCAGACGTCTCTCTTCAGGGCAGTTAATTTTATTTATACACACATCTGTTAAACTGTTTGGTAGTGTGTATAGACATATGAGTCTGTAATGGACAGCTGCTGCCATTACGTTCGTACTGAAGCGATACTGATGCCCAACGGCCATGCTTAGTCGAGGATTTTCATCTAAACACACATCCATATTGACGCAGTTTACGGCGTCATCTCTTGCGAATTCGGCTACTTGTGTACGTACGATGCAGGCTGTGGCTTACGATCTTCATCGGTCCCTTTCCCCCTGATTAGGATTAGGGCCTAACGATGTGACTCTCTGGCGAAGTGAGAAACTACATCAAGTCGCACCATAAGGTCAAGGTTACGACAGTTCTTGCAGCCGCTGATTAGAATGCACAGAGTTGTTGATGTTTTGCTGCCATTTAGAGAAGTAATGGCTTAATAGTGACGCTAGATGTTTGACCACCTGGAACATATAATTGCAATATTAGGCACCTACATCGGTAAATGTCAGCACCGTTTCAGTAACTCTGAACATTTCATTCAACGGCTGCAAGAACTACTCCTTTGTAATCAGGTATTTATAGTTACCTTTGATGCGATCTCCCTCTTCACCAGAGTGTCCCTTGCTGAATCCCTCAAGCTGATAAGGGAGAAATTGTAGCCAACAAAGACTGACCTCTTGGTCCTCATATCTACATTCCTAAAATTGTAGCCTACAACAAGTAACATCTCTATATTTTAGAAGAGTGGGCTGTACTCCAAAGAATTTAAATGTCCCCATAACCACGCTACCGGATCTCCTCGATCAACAAATCGCCCACGAAACGTTGCAGTGAGGTAGAGAACGGTGTTTACATACGACATTCTGGTCGTATATAAAGTACACAAGCGGCAAGACGCAGTCAATACCTTCGCTGCGCAGTGCCGATGGTACTGTTATCGACGACTGTGCCGCTAAAGCGGAGTTATTGAACGCAGTTTTCCGAAATTCCTTCACCAGGGAAGACGAATGAAATATTCCAGAATCTGAAACACGAACATCTGCTAGCATGAGTTTCTTAGAAGTAGATACCTTAGGGGTTGCGAAGCAACTCAAATCGCTTGATACGGGTAAGTCTTCAGGTCCAGATTGTGTACCGATTAGGTTCCTTTCAGATTACGCTGATGCTATAGCTCCCTACTTAGCACTCATATACAACCGCTCGCTCACCGATAGATCTGTACCTACAGATTGGAAAATTGCGCAGGTCGCACCAGTGTTGAAGAAGGATAGTAGGAGTAATCCATTTAACTACAGACCTATATCATTGACGTCGGTTTGCAGTAGGGTTTTGGAGCATATACTGTATTCAAACATTATGAATCACCTCGAAGGGAACGATCTATTGACACGTAATCAGCATGGCTTCAGAAAACATCGCTCTTGTGCAACGCAGCTAGCTCTTTATTCGCACGAAGTAATGGCCGCTATCGACAGGGGATCTCAAGTTGATTCCGTATTTCTAGATTTCCGGAAAGCTTTTGACACCGTTCCTCATAAGCGACTTCTAATCAAGCTGCGGAGCTATGGGGTATCGTCTCAGTTGTGCGACTGGATTCGTGATTTCTTATCAGGAAGGTTGCAGTTCGTAGTAATAGACGGCAAATCATCGAGTAAAACTGAAGTGATATCAGGTGTTCCCCAGGGAAGCGTCCTGGGACCTCTACTGTTCCTGATCTATATAAATGACCTGGGTGACAATCTGAGCAGTTCTCTTACACTGTTCGCAGATGACGCTGTAATTTACCGTCTAGTAAGGTCATCCGAAGACCAGTATCAGTTGCAAAGCGATTTAGAAAAGATTGCTGTATGGTGTGTCAGGTGGCAGTTGACGCTAAATAACGAAAAGTGTGAGATGATCCACATGAGTTCCAAAAGAAATCCATTGGAATTCGATTACTCGATAAATAGTACAATTCTCAAGGCTGTCAATTCAACTAAGTACCTGGGTGTTAAAATTACGAACAACTTCAGTTGGAAGGACCACATAGATAATATTGTCGGGAAGGCGAGCCAAAGGTTGCGTTTCATTGGCAGGACACTTAGAAGATGCAACAAGTCCACTAAAGAGACAGGTTACACTACACTCGTTCGTCCTCTGTTAGAATATTGCTGCGAGGTGTGGGATCCTTACCAGGTGGGATTGACGGAGGACATCGAAAGGGTGCAAAAAAGGGCAGCTCGTTTTGTATTATCACGTTATAGGGGAGAGAGTGTGGCAGATATGATACGCGAATTGGGATGGAAGTCATTACAGCAAAGACGTTTTTCGTCGCGGCGAGATCTTTTTACGAAATGTCAGTCACCAACTTTCTCTTCCGAATACGAAAATATTTTGTTGAGCCCAACCTACATAAGTAGGAATGATCATCAACATTAAATAAGAGAAATCAGAGCTCGAACAGACAGGTTTAGGTGTTCGTTTTTCCCGCTCGCTGTTCGAGAGTGGAATAGTAGAGAGATAGTATGATTGTGGTTCGATGAACCCTCTGCCAAGCACTTAAATGTGAATTGCAGAGTAGTCATGTAGATGTAGATGTCACCTCTACATTCTTTGTGTTGAATGACGTCTGTTATGAACAAACGAATGGTGCCGCCATGGCGTGCACAGTCGCCGTTACCCATTCGTGGAGGATTTCGAAGAAACAATTCTGGAGGAAGCTGCGCTGAAGTTGTTATGATTTTTCGGATGTGGTGTGGCGGCACGGGAACGAAATGCTTCAGGATTTTCCCCAACATCAGAAGTCTATCCTTCCCAGCTCAAATTTACTTTACTGACGGAAGAGAACGCCGGGCTCCCCTTTTTGGGAAACCTAGTCAAACGCAAAGAGAACTGAACTATGGGACACCGTGTCTACCGGAATGCTTCCCACACTGATTTTTATCTTAACAGCTCCAACTGCCACCATCCTTCACAACGTACACCGGTGCAGGGGGTCTGTGCAATATCGGACGTAGGAACACAGCCACTTAAGGATATGTTCAAGTAGAACGGATACGGTGGGATGAAAATCTGAATGCTCCAGTCAGAAGGAACAGGGGTAGCAAATAGAACACAACGGGAAGGATAAGACAATGGAATAACTGACGTTCGTCGGCAAAGTATCAAACAAAATCGGCGGGATCTCTGCTCGAAGTCATATTAAATGCCTTTTTAGTCCACCTCCAAGGACGCGTGCACTATTAGGTACTACGAAAAATGACTTGGGCTCTATTGACTTGGTGTCTACAGTGCTCTAAGCGAATGTGGTAAGGCACACGTTCAGCAGACTCTGCCGATAGTTGAACAAAGACGTCAGGAGCACAGGAGAAACACCGAACTCAAGGTCTGCGGCGGCCGTTTCATTTTTAATAAGGTAATATTATATTTGTTCGTTCGTCACCATCTTTTATCTTTTCACCATATATGTCGACCTGCTGATTTCATTACTCCTATTTCTCTCTATTTTCCTTGATTCATATATTTCGACGCTTCTTTCTTCCTTTTATCTGCGGGAGCCTGCTGACCCATTACTTACATACGTTTTTGGCGTGATCCTCAAACCACTTCAACACATCACTTTTAATTAGTATCAAAACGCTTTGACTTGCGTCTAGTGCCAACATTTTATTAATCTCTTACTTTCAGACAACCTTCCTTTCAACTGAAAATTATTAATGTATGCAGATTTTGGTATTTCAGATGTTAGGGATTTTCAGCTTCAGCAATTTGTTTTAATGCAAACTGTTCTGTGTTTCATAGTTACTTAGACTTTTAAGGATATTATTTATTGTTTATTTACTTGAGCCAATAATTTGTATCATTAGTGTTCGAAAGTTACCCATTGATATTTTAACATTTAAAATTTACTACCGCAAAGTAGAGCTTATATTCTCCTGTAAGTCGTCATTTGGATATAGTCATTGCGGGACATCATTCTTTTTCACAAGGACGACGTAACAACTACTAGCATAACTACATCTACATCTAAAGGGATACTCAGCAAATCACATTCAAGTGCCTGGCAGAGTATTCATCGAACCACCTTCACAATTCTCTATTATTCCAAACTCGTATGGCGCGCGGAAAGAATGAACACCTATATCTTCCCGTACGAGCTCTGATTTCCCTTATTTTATCGTGGTGATCGTTCCTCCCTATGTAGGTCGGAGTCAACAAAATGTTTTCGCATTCGGACGAGAAAGTTGGTGATTGGAATTTCGTGAGAAGATTCCGTCGCAAAGAAAAACGCCTTTCTTTTAATGATTGCCATCCCAAATCCTGTATCATTTCTGTGACACTCTCTCCCATATTGCGAGATAATACAAAACGTACTGTCCTTCCTTGAACGTTTTAGATGTACTCCGTCAGTTCTATTTGGTAAGGATCCTACACCGTGCAGCAGTATTCTAAAAGAGGACGGACAATAGGTGTGTAGGCAGTCTCTTTAGTAGGTCTGTTACATTTTTTAAATCTCCTGCCAATAAAACGCAGCCTTTGGTTAGCCTTCCCCACAGCATTTTCTCTGTAATCTTTCCAATTTAAGTTGTTCGTAATTGTAATACCTAGGTATTTAGTTGAAATTACGGCTTTTAGATTAGACCGATTTATCGTGTAACCGAAGTTTAACTAGTTCCTTTTAGCGCTCATGTGGATGACCTAACACTTTTCGTTATTTAGGGTCAACTGAAACTTTTCACACCATTCAGATATTTTTACTAAATCGTTTTGCAGGTGTTTTTTCTTATGATGACTTTATTAGTCGATAAACGACAGCGTCATCTGCAAACAACCGAAGACGGCTGCTCAGATTGTCTCCCAAATTGTTTATATAGATAAGGAACAGCAAAGGCCCTATAACACTACCTTGGGGAATGCCAGAAATCACTTCTGATTTACTCGATGACTTTCCGTCAGTTACTACGAACTTTGACCTATCTGACAGGAAATCGTAAATCCAGTCACATAACTCAGACGATATTTCATAAGCACGCAATTTCACTACGAGCCGCTTGTGTGGTACAGTGTCAAAACCCTTCCGGGAATCCAGAAATACGGAATCGATCTGAAATCCCTTGTCAATAGCACTCAGCACTTCATGTGAATAAAGAGCTAGTTGTGTTTCACAGGAACGATGTTTTCTAAACCCATGTTGACTGTGTGTCAATAGACCGTTTCCTTCGAGGTAACTCATAATGTTCGAACACAATATGTGTTCTAAAATCCTGCTGCATATCGACGTTAACGATATGGTACTGTAATTTATTGGATTACTCCTACTACCTTTCTTGAATACTGGTGCGACCTGTGCATCTTTACAGTCTTTGGGTACGGATCTTTCGTCGGGCGAACGGTTGTATATGATTGTTAAGTATGGAAAAAATGGTTCAAGTGGCTCTGAGCACTATGGGACTTAACATCTGTGGTCATCAGTCCCCTAGAACTTAGAACTACTTAAACCAAACTAACCTAAGGACATCACACACATCCATGCCCGAGGCAGGATTCGAACCTGCGACCGTAGCAGTCGCGCTGTTCCGGACTGAGCGCCTAGAACCGCGAGACCACCGCGGCCGGCGTTAAGTATGGAGCTAATGCGTCAGCATACTCCGAAAAGAACGTAATTGGTATACAGTCTGGACCAGAAGACTTGCTTTTATTAAGTGATTTGAGTTGCTTCACTACTCCGAGGATATTTAGTTCTGCGGTACTCATGTTGGCAGTTGTTCTCGATTCGAATTATGTAATATTTACTTCGTCTTCTTTTGTGAAGGCATTTCGGAAGGCTGTGTTTAGTAACTCTGCTGTGGCAGCTCTGTCTTCGATAATATTTCCATTGCTATCGCGCAGTGAAGGCATTGATTGTTTCTTGACGCTAACATACTTCACATACGACCAGAATCTCTTTAGATTTTCTGCCAGGTTTCGAGACAAAGTTTCGTTGTGGAAACTGTTATAGGCATCTCGCATTGAACTGCGCGCTAAATTTAAATTTGGCATGTTTGTTTAGTTGTTTCTGCCACAGTGTTGTAACTCGTTTTGTGTACCAAGGAGGTTCAGCTCCGTCGTTTTTTAATTTATTTGGTACAAATCTCTCAATTGTTGCCGCTACTATTTCTTTGAATTCAAGCCACATCTGGTCTACACTTATATTATCAATTTGGAATGAGTGGAGATTGTACAACATGAAAACGTATAATCTTTATTTTATACGGCAGGACAGATGAAGAGAATGAAACTTGAAAGGGAACTAAAGTTTCCTTTAACTGGGACACTACAGTGCGTCAAACTATGTATCATCCAAAGAGTGGCAGACCCCTCACAGAAACTAGTTACTGTTGCTTTTGAATCGCTTCAGGTCTACATTGTTTCATAGACCTATTACTTTCTTACTTTTCTGGTATTCCAAAGGGGCGTTTGCATAAGGCTTACCTATCATCATGAATGGTCCTTGAAAAACAAGCATAAAATTCTTTGTTTCTGCTGCAATTTTCTTACATTTTGTTTAGTTTTGAATAACACTGGTTCACCAACGCTAAAACCAGTGGTGGAAGCTTCTGCGTCATGGCTTCTTTTACTGTCCAAAGCTCTCTTATCAGAAATTTGATTTGTTGGCATCCTTTCCCTCTGTCTCTTCCTCATTAGCGTCTTGGATCTTATTACCGAATTCAGTATCTTCTTGCAAGTGTCCCTTATCATTACTGCCTTTCTTGTTATCAGAAATTTGATATATTGTTATGTTACCTACATCAATTGGTAGCAAAGCCTCTTGCTGTACTGGTCTAGAAACTAATCCAGTAGCACCTTCTTGGTACAAGGCACCTGCTTCACTGCCACTATCAAGAACACAACGCTCTGTTACTTCTGAGATGTCACTTTTTATAACCGGGTGCGTTATTTTAATCTGAACAGGTTCCTCATTAACGTCTGTTAATAAATCCTTTTCAATCTGCTTCCATCTACAGTAATTTTGGTCCATTACAAGTATATTCTCATTTAGATTTACGGAATTATCAATTCTCAGCTAACTTTTCCAATCTGTCCACCAATTTTAAATCAAAGCACGTTATGACTTCCTCTACTTTCGTTTGCTGCACGATAGCTAAACTACTCTCTACCTCTAAGCAAGTGCGTTCCTGCGCAACATTTCTATCTATAATACTGTCAGCGGCTTTTACAGTTTGTGGCAAGTCAACACAGCTAATAGGTTTCTTGACCTCATTATTATTGCTATCCCCTCATCCATCAATTCTTTCTCTTCAAAACCTTGAAAAACTAACTCTACTTCCTCTACCGGAACTATCGCCTTGAGATTGCTGTTATCGTCGAAGATGTAAGCCTTTATTTCATCTTCGTCCTTAGTGGAAGAAAACCCGCTAATTTGTTCCTCCCTGTTATCTGTATGTTTCCTTTTTCCTCCTTGACCCATTTCTATAATGTGTCCAAAATGCTGTCAGCTATAAATGCGAGGGCTTTAGCACGTTACTGGTACTCTCTGTTCCCATTCCACCACACCTGTTATCTGTTTGCGAGTGTTGACTGACTGACTGTGTCTGTGTTCTTTTGTTACTAGCTATGTTGCTGTTTCCGCCTTGTGAGTGACTGTTTGTTCATAGATGGGATTTAGTTTCCCACACGCGGCCCGTTGTGTTCATTTGATACGGAATCAGATTTGATAATTTGGCTCTCCGTCTTGTCTCAACGGGACATTGTTTACATTTCTGCTTTCGTCATAATAGCTGTTGCGAAAGCGTGAAGGCTGTCTACCCCTCTTCCTTTACCACAGCCTTGACTACTATAAATAGATCTTGTATTCTGAACCTCCATACATCTAACATCCAGATTCCTATTATCATTAATTCTATCTTTTACTTGATTGTTAAAAGGCCTGTTACTGTTCAGCACCCGCTCCTCAGCAGCAGATACTATTTCCAGTTGCTCAAAATATTCAAAGAACTTATCCACGTTATCTCTAGGTGCGGAGATGATTCTTTTCGACCAGTACCAAGGCAGCTTACTTTCTAGTCCCATGATAATCATTTCCGATTGTATCTTTGCTTTCAGATGCGACAGCCGTGAAACATACTATCTAGAGACCTCTTTTACTGACTCACGAGCTCTAGCAACTATTTTCCACCCCAAAACCCTATCTAAACACCGTTTTTTTGGCTGTGTGACCAGAATTATTAAGAAATGCAGTTTTAAGCTGAGAAAGAGTTTTGCATCTAATCACTAGGTCAGCTGACCATGGCGATGCATCTCCCGACAAATGACTGCATGTTGTTGTTGTGGCCTTCAGTCCAGAGACTGGTTTGATGCAGCTCTCATGCTACTCTATCCTGTGCAAGCTTCTTCATCTCCAAGTAACTACTGCAACCTACAACCTTTTGGATATGCTAGGTGTATTCATCTATTTATCTCCCTCTACGATTTTTACCCCTCAAGCTGCCCTCCAATACTAATGTGGTGTTCCCTTGACGCCTCAGAACATGTTCTACCAACCAATCCCTTCTAGTCAAGTTGTGCCACAAATTCCTCATCTTCCCAATTATATTCAGTACCTGCTCATTAGTAACGCGATCTATCAATCTAATCTTCAGCATTCTTCTGTAGCACCACATTTCGAAAGATTCTTTTCTTTTCTTGTCTAAATTATTTATCGTCCATGTTTCACATTCGTACGTGGCTACACTCCATACAGATACTTTGAGGAAAGACTTCCTGATACTTAAATTTATACTCGATGTTAACAAATTTCTCTTCTTCTGAAATGCTTTCCTTACTATTGCAGGTCTGCATTTTATACCGTCTCTACTTCAAACCATCATCAATTATAATCATCTTGTGGAGCAGTTCTTCTTGTTGTCTCCGTGCTTGCTAAGAAAATGGGATGAGAAGTTCCGCCTTATGCAAGACACCTTTTTTCTTTTGTTTCACCCAAACATGTTTCAGCACTTTTGTGGCAGCGAAAACTCCGCCTATGTTTTGAGTAATCGAAAAACTGCGTTGCCACGCGAACACAGGCAAAGAAGTGAGCCCCTATTTACTTCGCCAACAACACAAGAAAACGTACCACAACTTCAAAACTATGACATGTTGTATATTGTGTAGCATAACACCTACCAAAACAAGAGGACAATAACATAATGTAAGTTAAAAATAAAAATAGAACCCACTGTCGATAGCACAAAAGTGCTGAAACATGTTAGGGTGAAACAAAAGAAAAAAGGTGTCTTGCATCAGGTAGAACTTCTCATCGCATCATCAATTATTTTACTCCTCAAATAGCAAAACTCGTCTACTCATTAACTCATAAGTAATGATTTTCTCATTTTCTAATATAATTTCCTTAGCGTCACCCGATTTAATTCGACTACATTCCATTATCCTTGTTTTGCTGTTGTTGATGTTCATCTTACATCCTCCTTTCAGTACACTGTCCATTCCGTTCAGCTGTTCTTCCATGTCCTTTGCTGTCTCTGACAGAATTACGATGTCATCGGCGAACCTCAAAGTTTTTATTTCTTCTCCATGGATTTTAATACCTACTCCAAATTTTTCTTTTGTTTTCTTTACTGCTTGCTCAATGTACAGATTGAAAAACATGGGGGATAGGCTACAACCCTGTCTCACTCCCTTCCCAGTCACTGCTTGCCTTTCATACCCCTTGACTCTTATAATTGCCATCTGCTTTGTGTACAAGTATTTGACCCCTGCCAACTTCAGAGTTTGAAATAGAGTATTCCGGTCAACATTATCAAAAGCTATCTCTATGTCTACAAATGCTAAAAACGTAGGTTTGCTTTTCCTTAATCTATCTTCTAGGACAAGTCGTAGGGTCAGTATTGCCTCACGTGTTCCAGTCTTCCTACGGAATCCAAACTGATCTTCCTCCGTGGCTTATTAAACTGATAGTTCGGTAATTTTGAGGCCTGTCAACACCTGTTTTCCTTGGGATTGGAATTATTATATTCTTCTTGAAGTCTGACGGTATTTCGCCTGTCTCACACATCCTGCTCACCAGATGATAGATTTTTGTCAGGGATGGCTCTAATGTAGTTCTAATGGAATGTTGTTTACTCCCGGGGCCTGGTTTCGACTTAGGTCTTTCAGTGCACTGTCAAATCCTTCACGCAGTATCATATGTCCTATTTCAACTTCATCTACGTCGTCTTCCATTTCCATAATATTAATCTCAAGTATATCGCCCTTGTATAGACCCTCTATCTACTCTTCCCACTTTTTGCCTTCCCTTTTTGCTTAGAACTGGTTTTCCACCTCGGCTCTTGATATTCATACAGGTGGTTCTCTTATCTCCAAAGGTCTCTTTGCCGGCCGCGGTGGTCTCGCGGTTCTAGGCGCGCAGTCCTGAACCGTGCGACTACTACGGTCGCAGGTTCGAATCCTGACTCGGGCATGGATGTGTGTGATGTCCTTAGGTTAGTTAGGTTTAAGTAGTTCTAAGTTCTAGGGGACTAATGACCACAGCAGTTGAGTCCCATAGTGCTCAGAGCCATTTGAACCATTTTTGAAAGGTCTCTTTAATTTTCCTGTAGGTATTAACTATCTTACCCCTAGTGATCTATGTCTCTACATCCTTACATTTGTCCTCTAGCCATCTCTACTTAGCCATTTTGCACTTCCTATCGACCTCATTTTTCAGACCTTTGTATTCTTTTTTGACTGCTTCATTTACTGAATTTTTATATTTTCTCCTTTCAGCAATTAAATTTGTACTAGCCCTCGTCTTTTTATCTACTTGATCCTCTGATGCCTTCACTATTTCATTCTTTTTCTGCTGCATTTCTTTCCCCCGTTCTTGTCAATCGTTCTCTAATGTCTGTCTGAAACTCTGTACAACCTCTGGTTCTTTCAGTTTATCCAGGTCTCATCTCCTTAAACTCCCACCTTTTTGCATTTTATTCAGTTTTATTGTATAGTTCTTAACCAATAGCTTGTGGTCAGAGTCCACATCTGTCTTTGGAAATGCCTTACAGTTTAGAATCTGGTTCCCAAGTCTCTGTCTTACCATTATGTAATCTATCTGAAACCATGCAGTGTCTCCAGGTCTCTTCCACATATTGAACCTTCTTTCATGATTCTTAAACCTAGTATCGCCTGTGGTTAAGTTACGGTGTGTGTAAAATTGTACCAGTCAGCTCCCGCTTTTATTCCTTACCCCGTTCCATATTCACCTACTAATTTTCCTTCTCTTCCTTTTTCTACTATCGAATTTCAGTCCCACATGACTATTAAATTTTCATCTCCCTTCACTAATTTCTTTTATCTCATCACACATTTCTTCAGTCTCTTCGTCATCTGCGGAGCTAGTTTAATTTTAAAATTCAAACTACCCTGTTTTGAGCTAATTTCATCATTTAATGCTGTATTACTATACTCAACTATTGGATTCCATCATGTTGTTCAGTTCTTTATGATGCAATTCCGGTTTAGCCAACAGTAATAGCAGTATTTCCGATTCTACTTCCGACAAATGACATTCCGATTTTGGATTTATTACATTGACAGAACCATCCTCCTTAACTTCAGTGTTTAATTCTGAGGATTCATAGTCAGAGACTGGTTCCATCTTAACTTTCACATTATTCTTATGATTATTTTCCATTTTAGTGGTCCATTTTAGCAGCAACTAACAAATGTTTAAATATTCTTGACTGAAAGTAATTGCCTGACCTTGACGAACGATACCGGCGCGGTGTACCAGTAAACGTTATGCGACGCGTCGCAACGTTATGCAGGCAGCAGCAGCACCTTCTTCTAACCTCAGCGCCGGTGGTAGTCGTGATCTAGTGTCTTCTTCCCTCTCCTTCCGTCACGATCAAGGTTACTGTGGCTATAATACACAGTTTGGTTTCCACACTAGTGAGCAAATCTCAGGACTGTTTTTGCACTGGTTTATGCATATTTCACTTTGGTATCTTGTTCGCGCCGTGCCTACCGAGTCCCTTGCTTTGTACCGATGACTTTCACTGATAAATTTCCCGGCCGATGTGGGGCGGCGAGTTAATTAGGAAGCTATATCGCTTCGCTGTCTTTTCACAAGAGCCTGTAAACTATTCTTGCGGTCAGCCAGAAAGCGATGGACCATAGGTCCCAGACTTCTAGTCCACATTCTTCATGTGGTCACTGAAAGAAATGTTTCTACTATCTATTTACTCAACGGGATCAGGAACTCTGATTATAAATTAAAGTTTTAGAGTTCTTCATGATTCATATATTCAATAAAATTTCACACGTGCAACATAATAATATTCCTAACAATAATAATATTAATGGCGTCTCTATCACAAACAACACTATGAGCATTTCGGAGGTGACCTCTACGGTATGTTCCAATTAATGGTCGTTCGCACTGACTACTAATCACCAAAGTGAATTGCTCGCCACAAAAGTGGAAAATAATCTCACCACTCACCACGTGGTTTGGGTAACGTTACGGGTGGCACACAAATAGTTACTTCCGCGGAATCTAAGCGATCCAGGACTGTACAGTTCTCGCGAGTTCACTTCCTATTTGTACTGAAGAAATGTGTGTAGTTGCAGCCTGGCTGTGACGTCATCCGAGGCAGCGCGTAAGTTGGCGTTTGACTGACGCGGACAGGGTGATAGCTCGGTGCGAAGTGTGTCTTCTGTGAAATTTTAACGTTCCAGGACGGTGTATAGTCCTCCCAGTACCGGAAACATGTATTTGCTAGCAGCCTGGCTGTGACATCATCCGAGTCACAGCGAATGCCGGAGTTTGACTGACGCGGACATATTGATAGGTCGGTGTGAAGTGTGTCTTCCTATCTCTGGCCTATTTATGTATGGGTGCGATGGACGGCCAAACTGAACATATCCCGTCATCTGCTCCAAGCCGAGGTAGCCGCATCAAAATGTCCGCTTCCTCCGACACATATTATTTTATAACATTGTTGTGTATCAGTTTACAATGATCGTAATTTTTATATGAGTGGAGTTAAATTGGCTTTAATTAGCGAAAACGTTTTAGCTCGACTGCATTTAAACTTTACCTTCTAGAATTTTTAGAACGGAACCGACAGTAGAACGTGATTGATTGTTATTTATATTAAGGTCTTGAAACTTGTTATAGCTTTATTATTTAATGGATGCACTGTAATTAGAAAGTTCTATCATTAATATAAATGATACTTAATCTGTTACAAGTAAGTAAGTTTTCGTCCCAGATTAGGTTTCATGTAAATACTTGAAAAGTATTAGAGGTAGCTTAATGGGGCCACATCGTTAATGTTTTTATATGAAACTGAAGCTTCATACCAATTTTCATATTTCTGAGTCTAATATTTAGGGCCTTTAATGTTTTGTTAAAGCACCGATTTTGACCAAAATGTTGCTCTGATTAATTCGAGGCTCGTAACAGTTGATTTTGACATGTTGTTGTTGTGGTCTTCAGTCCTGAAACTGGTTTGATGCAGCTCTCCATGCTACTCTATCCTGTGCAAGCTTCTTCATCTCCCAGTACCTACTGCAACCTATATCCTTCTAAATCTGCTTAGTGTAGTCATCTCTTGGTCTCCCTCTACGATTTTCACCCTCCACGCTGCCCTCCAATACTAAATTGGTGATCCCTTGATGCCTCAGGACATGTCCTACCAATCGATCCCTTCTTCTGGTTAAGTTGTGCCACAAAATTCTCTTCTCCCCAATCCGATTCAATACTTCCTCATTAGTTATGTGATCTACCCATCTAATCTTCAGCATTCTTCTGTAGCACCTCATTTCGAAAGCTTCTATTCTCTTCTTGTCCAAACTATTTATCGTCCATGATTCACTTCCATACATGGCTACACTCCATACAAATACTTTCAGAAACGACTTCCTGACACTTAAATCTATACTCGATGTTAAAAAAATTCTCTTCTTCAGAAACGCTTTCCTTGCCATTGCCAGTCTACATTTTATATCCTCTCTACTTCGACCATCATCAGTTATTTTGCTCCCCAAATAGCAAAACTCTTTTACTACTTTAAGTGTCTCACTTCCTAATCTAATTCCCTCAGCATCACCCGACTTTATTCGACTACATTCCATTATCCTCGTTTTGCTTTTGTTGATGGTCATCTCATATCCTCCTTTCTAGACACTATCCATTCCGTTCAACTGCTCTTCCAAGTCCTTTGCTGTCTCTGACAGAATTACGATGTCATCGGCGAACCTCAAAGTTTTTATTTCTTCTCCATGGATTTTAATACCTACTCCGAACTTTTCTTTTGTTTCCTTCACTGCTTGCTCAATATACAGATTGAATAACATCGGGGATAGACTACAGCCCTGTCTCACTCCCTTCCCAACCACTGCTTCCCTTTCATATCCCTCGACTCATATAACTGCCATTTGATTTCTGTACAAATTGTAAATAGCCTTTCGCTCCCTGTATTTTACCCCAGCCACCTTCAGAATTTGAAAGAGAGTATTCCAGTCAACATTGTCAAAAGCTTTCTCTAAGTCTACAAATGCTTGAAACGTAGGATTGCCCTTTCTTTAATCTAGCTTCTAAGATAAGTCGTAGGGTCAGTATTGCCTCACGAGTTCCAACATATCTAAGGAATCCAAACTGATCTTCCCCGAGGTCGGCTTCTACTAGTTTTTCCGTTCGTCTGTAAAGAACTCGCGATAGTACTTTGCAGTGTGACTTATTAAACTGATAGTTCTGTAATTTTCACATCTGTCAACACCTGCTTTCTTTGGGATTGGAATTATTATATTCTTCTTGAAATCTGAGGGTATTTCGCCTGTCTCATACGTCTTGCTCACCAGATGGTAGAGTTTTGTCAGGACTGGCTCTCCCAAGGCCGTCAGTAGTTCCAATGGAATGTTGTCTACTCCAGGGGCCTTGTTTCGACTTAGGTCTTTAAGTGCTCTGTCAAACTCTTCACGCAGTATCGTATCTCCCATTTATCTTCATCTACATCCTCTTCCATTTCCATAATATTGTCCTCAAGTACATCGCCCTTGTATAGACCCTCTATGTACTCCTTTCAGCTTTCAGCTTTCCCTTCTTTGGTTAGAACTGGGTTTCCATCTGAGCTCTTAATATTCACACAAGTGGTCCTCTTTTCTCCAAAGGTCTCTTTAATTTTCCTGTAGGCAATATATATCTTACCCCTAGTGAGATAAGCCTCTACATTTGTCCTCTAGCCATCCCTGCTTAGCCATTTTGCACTTCCTGTCGATGTCATTTTTGAGACGTTTGTATTCCTTTTTGCCTGCTTCATTTACTGTATTTTTATATTTTCTCCTTTCATCAATTAACTTCAATATTTCTTCTGTTACCCAAGGATTTCTACTAGCCCACGTCTTTTTACCTACTTGATCCTCTGCTGCCTTCACTACTTCATGCCTCAAAGCTAGCCATTCTTCTTCTATTATATTTCTTTCCCCCATTCCTGTCAATTGTCCCCTTATGCTCTCCTTGAAACTCCGTACAACCTCTGGTTCTTTTAGTGTATCCAGGTCCCATCTCTTTAAATTCCCACCTTTTTGCAGTTTATTCAGTTTTAATCTACAGGTCATAACCAACAGATTGTGGTCAGAGTCCACATCTGCCCCTGGAAATGTCTTACAATTTAAAACCTGGTTCCTAAATCTCTGTCGTACCATTATATAATGTATCTGAAACCTGTCAGTATCTCCAGGCTTCTTCCATGTATACAGCCTTCTTTTATGATTCTTGAACCAAGTGTTACCTACGATTAAGTGGTGCTCTGTGCAAAATTCTACCAGGCGGCTTCCTCTTTCATTTGTTTGCCCCATTACATATTCACCTACTACGTTTCCTTCTCTCCGTTTTCCTACTACCGAATTCCAGTCACCCATGACTATTAAATTTTCGTCACCCTTCACTATCTAAATAATTTCTTTTATTTGATCATACATTTCTTCAATTTCTTCGTCATCTGCAGAGCTAGTTGGCATATAAACTTGTACTACTGTAGTAGGTATGGGCTTCGTATCTATCTTGGCCACAATAATGCGTTCAGTATGTTGTTTGAAGTAGCTTACCCGCATTCCTATTTTCCTATTCATTATTAATCCTACTCCTGCATTACCCCTATTTGATTTTGTGTTTATAACCCTGTATTCACCTGACCAGAAGTCTTGTTCCTCCTGCCACCGAACTTCACTAATTCCCACTATATCTAACTTTAACCTATCCATTTCCTTTTTTAAATTTTCTAACCTACCTGCCCGATTAATGGATCTGACATTCCACGATCCGACCCGTAGAACGCCAGTTTTCTTTCTCCTGATAACGACGTCCTCTTGAGTAGTCCTCGCCCGGAGATCCGAATGGGGGACTATTTTACCTCCGGAATATTTTACCCAAGAGGATGCCATCATCATTTAATCATACAGTAAAGCTGCATGCCCTCGGGAAAAATTACGACTGCAGTTTCCCCTTGCTTTCGCCGTTCGCAGTACCAGCACAGCAAGGCTGTTTTGGTTATTGTTACAAGGCCAGATCAGTCAATCATCCAGACTGTTGCCCCTGCAACTACTGAAAAGGCTGCTGCCCCTCTTCAGGAACCACACGTTTGTCTGTCCTCTCAACAGATACCCCTCCGTTGTGGTTGCACCTACGGTACGGCTATCTGTATCGCTGAGGCACGCAAGCCTCCCCACCAACGGCAAGGTCCATGGTTTATGGGGGGGGGGGGGGGATTTTGATATAAATTTGCATATTCTCAACAATTTTTGGCTTTCTAGATTTATTATTTAGCGCCTATTTCTTTTGTTTAAAACGATGTGTTTGGGGAAACAGATTGATCTGATCACTTTGAAATTTAACAGTTTTAAAGTTAATGTAATGAAGCATATGTTGACGAAGTTTGGAGAACCTAATTTAATTTGATCCGTAGAGTATGGCGCGATAATTTGCATGCTACGCACAGGTGCCTATGATAACGTGGCGCTAGTCCTGGCACACTCACTCGCCTCTGTACCTCTCAAATGATACATCGTTTGTTTAGCCTCAAATGAATCAACAAAATCTCGGGTTGCGGACACTTCATTGCCACAGGGGGCTCAGTGAAATGTGAATAAACGAAAGTGGCAAGTGAAACGTTTTCGTTCTTGCATTGTGTTCTAAAAGAGCCTGTTGAAATATGAGTGGTCAACGGAATGATAAATAGACTGTGATAGCACTCCCAGTAAAGCGTTGAATCCAGCACTTGGTCAACGGAATGCGACGAATGAATATGTCTTCACCTGAGTGGAAAGACGATTAGCTGCGTCATCTGCTGTTACGTTTTACAATAGTGTCTCATTGTAATTTTGGGGAATCCGTCTTCTGTTGTTTCAAGTCAGTCTTCACTGTTTCAAGTAGAACTGTGTTTGAGCACGACACGAACTGCTAGAACACTTTACGGCACATTTCGGGAAATCTCGTGTTCGTTCCATCTTTTGATCAGCCCGCCATCTAGTGCTACGTCGTTCATGCTACATCCACGACCTGCCTTAGTGTTTGTATGGCTTTGAGACTTTCAATAATAAAAACATTTGTGAAACACTGACTAAAGTATCTTGTAGGCTACATGTTACATGCAACAAAGGCAACTAATTAATAATCAAGGTTTTACAGTCATGTTTCTGCCCAAGTCTCCAGCTTTCACTCGTCCCCCGACCTACTGACGTTTGATGGTATTATCTACAAGATGGTTACTGCCGCTGTAAGTACTTATCGCGATAGGAATTACAGTCAGTTTACCATGATATAATTAATTTTCTACATTGTGTCATCTGAACATAGAAATTTGAAGTAAATCAGCCAAGAACACTGGACGAGATGTTTGACAAAACCTTTCTTGTTTATATATTTTGTATACGTGTAGTTATATATTGCGTACATTAAAAAATATGTAACCTATCTCCACCCAAATGTTCGTTACGGGATCGTGTAGAAAATCTATATATATTGGCCAAGAACTTTTAGAGATTTTTGATAATTTTTGGTATAATACACACACATGTGTTTCAAGTCAGATTAGGAAATCTTAGGCAGACTGTGACATTCCTCTTGCTCTGAAGGCATGGTGTGCAATATTAAGAGACGCAATTCTTTATTTATACAGATTTGCCAGGTTACTCTTATAAGAGATGGGAAATTCTTGCCAGTACAAAACTGGATAAACTCTTTTTATTTGTTATCAAAGTTTAAAGATAGTCCAATTGAACAGAACAAGAAAATAACGTTTAACAAAATCATAGTTAATTATTTTTTCTTTGAGCCTCTTTGCTCTCTTTGACAAATATGTTTGTACAAACTGAAAATGAACTGACTCAGTCTATGATGAACCTTGTGGAACCTCCATTGTAGTTTCCTCTCATGCATATGACACGACCTCCCTTTTAATAGCATCAAAATTTCTTGTGTAGCATTCTGCATCTGTTTCTTAAAAATTATGTAAACTAGGCATCTGCTGAACTACGTATCGAAGTGAAATGTAACTTCTCTAAATGGTTTATTGTGAGATACAATTAAATGAGTTTGCGAAGTTCTAGTTCGTGATATTCAAACATACAAAATTATTCTGTGATTAGAAGTGTGAAGTAGTCCTTTTGAACTCCCAATGCTATTTTCACATTACACTCTTTAGAATTAAGAGTGTTGAGTCTATTACTTACTTCAAAGAGTTTTGAAAAAGGCGTGTGATTGTCCAGTAGCTACTGATACCTGTGGAATGATTTCATAGAGAGACCTAATAATATCACGTTTTCATGTGCCTGAGAACATATCCTACATTAAGGTTGTGATTCTTGGGGCACGAGATGCATGTGACTAAGTAATCTAGATATAATAGGAACTTATTGGCAGATTTAAACTAAAGTGTCAGACCGTGATTAGAACTTAGGGGGGTTGCTCTTTCGTCAACATGAGCTCTACCGGGTGAGCTACCCAAGTACGACTCATGACCCGTCCTCCGCCAGTAGCTCGTCTCCTACCTCCAACAGTTCACAGAACTTTTCGTGAATAATGGGATAGAAAGTGAGTTGAATACCTCATGATAGTTACAGTATAGAGCCGAGACAGTCCTCATTTCTTATAAAGGAACGAAATGTCTGTCTGTGATTCCATCACAAGCATTAGCAGCATGTTAGAAACCATGATAATTAAAATCATGGCAATTGTAACGAAAATGTTTCAGAGATATGGAAAAGGACCTAATCCCCAGTTTGACCTTAACGACAACAATAGCTTCCATAAAAATCGATAATCTTCCAAAAGTTTAGAAGCCTGAATTTAAAAGCTAAAGGATTGAAATTTTAGATAATAGATGCATACACAATGCCGAACCAAAAAAAAAATTTGTGCACCTGCATAATATCCGCCAGCACCGTGAAGTGCCACAACACGACGTGGCATGGACTCGACTGACGTCTGAAGTCGTGCTGGACGGAATTGACAGCTTTAATCCTGCAGGGCTGTCCATAAATCCGTAAGAGTACGAGGGGGTGGAGATCTGTTCTGAACAGCACGTTGCAAGGCATCCCAGATGTGCTCAATACGTTCATGTCTGAGAAGTTTGATGGCCAGCAGAAGTGTCCCTGGAGCCACCCTGTAGCAATTCTGAACGTGTGGAGAGTCGCATTGTACTGCAGGAATTGCCCAAGTCCGTCGGGATGCACAATGGACACGATTGGATGCAGGTGATCAGACAGGGTGCTTACGTACGTGTCACTGTCAAAGTCTTATCTAGACGTATCAGGGGTCCCATATCATTCCAACTGCACACGCCTCATACCATTACAGACCCTCCACCAGCTTGAACAGTCCCCTGTTAAGTTGCAGACTCCATTGATTCATGAATATGTTCCATACCCATACACGTCCATCAACTCGATACAATTTTAAACGAGACTCGTCCGACCAAGAAACGTGTTTCCAGTCATCAACAGCCCTACTTCGGTGTTGACGAACCCAGGCAAGGTGTAAAGCTTTGTGTCGTGCAGTCATCAAGGGTACACGAGTAGGCCTTCGGCTCTGAGAGCCCATATCGATGATGTTTCGTTGAATTGTTCGCACGCTGATACTTATGGATGGCCCAGCAATGAAATCTGCAGCAGTTTGCGGAAGAGTTGCACTTCTGTCGCGTTGAACGATTCTCTTCAGTCGTCGTTGCTCCCGTTCTTTCAGGATCTTTTACCGATATCGGAAATTTGATCTTTTACCGGATTCCTGATATAACGACACATAAGTTTGAAATCTGGCTCAGAAGTGCCAACAAGCTCCACCTGTAATGATGCAAAAGCATGGGGCCCCGCGACATCTCAAGTTCGTGAGAGGAATCAGGTGGGTTGATGCGAAGCAGGAAGGCAGGAAAAGTGTAAACACCTTTTTAAGCTTCAGAACACGTTCAAATGATTTTGAACGGTCCATAGTGGTTCCACTCTGTACAGTAGAGCAAAACTTGTGCTCGCGCTACACTCCAAAGGGGTGAGATCCCCCTTAAAGAGCTTACAGCTAGTTTTGAACATCGTACTTCGAACTGTAGTTTTCGACAGCGAAATGTATGGGAGTCAACGCCCCAAGGAAAGGGGTGATTTCATGTACGCTCATTATGCCACTTCCTGAGCGCTTCTGCTGTCGATACTGTGCGGTGAAGTGTCTAAAATGTATTCTTCGGCCACCCATTACGAAATCGCGTGATTTCAACATTGGGTGTCGCGGGTTTCACTTCCATTGCAATGACGTCAAAAGGAAGTGTGAAACGTGAGGCGTCCACGATGGCGTTGGGCAGAATTGGGGTGAAGTCTGGTGCCCATGTGGCACCGTTAACCCACCTTACACCTCACATGAACTTTTGAGCTGTGGCCTTTTTCTCGCATGTGCCGACAAATTTCTGTCTGAAGCGTCGCCGTTCTCGAGGGAGACGCTACGTGGTGCCATACTTCTGCACCATTACAGGCGATGGTTGTAGGCACCTTTGACCTAAAAATTTAAACGTATGCGTCGCAATGGGACATAGTTACCGGGTTTGAGAGCTTCGTATAAATGTATGAAGATGAACGTTAAGTAATCGAGAGTGAGACTATGGTCCTACTTCATTCGTTTTTCGTAGACTGGAACTTTCTTGCGAATGACGGGAAGTTTTACAAACGGTTCTCCCCGTACTCAGAATCAACTTATTAATCCTTCAACTCTTAGGCGAACAAAACTAACATTGATTATTCTGGCTGATGTGCAATAAAAAGATAATCTACAGTGTGAGGATCTTTGAAAGAATTTCTAATCTGAACGGTGCCAGGTGTTGAGGAAATAATATTAAGTATAAGAGAATTTGATGTCTTAATCGTGTGTACCAACGGAAATATGTATATATTGTTTTTTTTTTGTAACTGTCGTCTCATAATTTTAGTACCAATTTCGTCATTATCCCATCTTATTAAGTAAGAGGTTTTTTTTCAGCTAAGGTGAGTTAGAATGTCAGCAAGAGAAATGAAGAGTAGAGGTATACCGTTACGTCTTCTTTCCGTACCCACGTAAGTAGTATATAGGTGCTTGTTATGGGGATTGGATATATTACATTTGGATTAAGCAAATGTTTTAAATCATCCCGCAGCCCCACACTACAATTGCTAAGTGGTCATGTTAGAACGAAAGTAAACATAGTACTGAATTTATATATCTAAATTGTTTCACTAGTGAAGAACTTCTGCTCTTTTTACCTATCGAAGGAAGATCGAAGTAACAGATATTAAACGAGGAATACAAAAAAATGATCACTCGACGAAAGGAATGGTATCGTACGTCACGGTACAGCAAGTTTGCTTGCACCTCTTATAGTCACCTTTTATCGTATGCTCCTAGAAATAAAGAGCTCTATGTCATTGGAAAAGTAACCGATCATTTCCGTTTTTACGAAGGGAGACCTCTTCGGAGACTGGAAATCACTTTTGTAGGAACCAACGTGGATTCAGCGAACGACGTATCTTTTACAACCCGTTTAATACTGTTCGTCTACGAGAACCAGATGGTAGTAAATAACGGCACCTGAAATGATGCCGTGTTTTTTGACTTCCAGACGGCGTTCGATTCAATTCCCGCTACGACCTTATAAACAAAACACCAGCTCAACGTATATCAGGCCAGGCTTGAAATATAATTCAGTATATTGTTACCAGTACAAAGTCGTCATACGTAAAATTTGCTTTTGGTGTAAACCAAGGTAGTGTCACAGAACAACAACATGGCGTAAGTTACTGTATGCATAGACGCAAGAGACTAATACAACAATCCTCGCTGTTATTTGCTACACGCAAAACATATATTGCTCCTATTATAGGCTTAATTGAACGTAATTTAGTATCTAACGAACATAGGTTCCATTTTCTGACGTAAACATTAATAAGAGACAATAAGCCAGTAACGACACTCCAACCAAAGCTCGTCAGGTTATAGTAACAGTTTGTGACCAAATAAACAAAAATTGTCGCCAGTTCAGATCGGACAAATAATCTGAGAACAATAATCTATAACCTTCAGATTCCTGATATCAGACATACTATCAACTTTTTTACATCCAGAATGCAAGACAGAGATGAAATCAGACTAGGGGAATCAATTATTAACCACCACCATAAAATTGCTGGACTAAAGTGACAAATTTTTCTATGCTATAACGTTTACTAGCTGATCGGTTTGATGAACATGATGTTCTTTAATGAAAACATATTGATTTCGGACGCAAGTAGGTGGGGACCCTAAAAATTGTTATAGTATTCAGCTACACCTTTGTAAGAAGTTTTACTACACACAGACATATGTGTTGTTGTTGTTGACTTCCGTCCTGGGACTCGTTTGATGCAGCTCTCCATGCTACCTTATGATGTGCAAGCTTCTTCATCTCCCAGTACCTACTGCAACCCACATCCTTTTGAATCTGCTTACTGTATTTATCTCTTGGTCTCCCACTACGATTTATACCCTCCACGCTGCCCTCGAATACTAAATTGGTCAAGTTGTGCCACAAACTTCTCTTCTCCCCAATCCTATTCAATACTTCCTCCATAGTTATGTGATCTACCCATCTAACCTTCAGCATTATTCTGTAGCACCACATTTCGAAAGCTTCTATTCCCTTCTTGTCCAAACTATTTATCGTCCATGTTTCACTTCCATACATGGCTACACTCCATACAAATACTTTCGACTTCCTGACACTTAAATCTATTCTCGATGTTAACAAATTTCTCTTCTTCAGAAACGCTTTCCTTGCCATTGCCAGTCTACATTTTATATCCTCTCTACTTCGACCATCATCAGTTATTTTGCTCCCCAAATAGCAAACCTCTTTTACTACTTTAAGTGTCTCATTTCCTAATCTAATACCCTCAGCATCACCCGATTTAATTCGACTGCATTCCATTATCAGCGATTTGCTTTTGTTGATGTTCATCTTATATACTCCTGTCAAGACACTGTCGATTCCATTCAACTGCTCTTCCAAGTCCTTTGCTGTCTCTGACAGAATTACAATGTCATCGGCGAACCTAAAAGTTTTTATTTCTTCTCCATGGATTTTAATACCTACTCCGAATTTTTCTTTTGTTTCCTTTACTGCTTGCTCAATATACAGATTGAATAACATCGGGGAGAGGCTACAACCCTGTCTTACTCCCTTCCCAACCACTGCTTCCCTCTCAAGTCCCTCGACTCTTATGACTGCCATCTGGTTTCTGTACAAATTGTAAATAGCCTTTCGCTCCCTGTATTTTACCCCTGCCACCTTTAGAATTTGAAAGAGAGTATTCCAGTCAACATTGTCAAAAGCTTTCTCTAAGTCTCCAAATGCAAGAAGAGTAGGTTTCCCTTTCCTTAATCTTTCTTCTAAGATAAGTCGTAGGGTCAGTATTGCCTCACGTGTTCCAACATTTCTACGGAATCCAATCTAATCTTCCCCGAGGTCGACTTCTACTAGTTTTTCCATTTGTCTGTAAAGAATTCGCATTAGTATTTTGCAACTGTGACTTATTAAACTGATAGTTCTGTAATTTTCACATCTGTCAACACCTGTTTTCCTTGGGATTGGAATTATAATATTCTTCTTGAAGTCTGAGGGAATTTCGCCTGTCTCACACATCTTGCTCACCAGGTGGTAGAGTTTTGCCAGGACTGGCTCCCCCAAGGCTGTCAGTAGTTCCAATGCAATGCTGTCTACTCCCACGGACTTGTTTCGACTCAGGTCTTTCAGTGCTCTGTTAAACTCTTCACGCAGTATCGTATCTCCCATTTCATCTTCACCTACATCCTCTTCCATTTCCATAATATTGTCCTCAAGTACATCGCCCTTCTATAGACCCTCTATATACTCCTTCCACATTTCTGCTTTCCCTTCTTTGCTTAGAACTGGGTTTCCATCTGAGCTCTTGATGTTCATACAAGTGGTTCTCTTATCTCCAAAGGTCTCTTTAATTTTTCTGTAGGCAGTATCGGTCTTACCCCTAGTGAGATAAGCCTCTACATTCTTACATTTGTCCTCTAGCCATCCCTGCTTAGCCATTTTGCACTTCCTGTCGATCTCATTTTTGATTCGTCTGTATTCCTTTTTGCCTGCTTCATTTACTGCATTTATATATTTTCTCCTTTCCTCAGTTCAATTCAATATTTCTTTTGTTACCCAAGGATTTCTACTAGCCCACGTCTTTTTACCTACTTGATCCTCTGCTGCCTTCACTACTTCATCCCTCAAAGCTACCCATTCTTCTTCTACTGTATTTCTTTCCCCCATCCCTGTCAATTGTTCCCTTGTGCACTCCCTGAAACTCTGTACATCCTCTGGTTCTTTCAGCTTATCCAGGTCCCATCTCCTTAAATTCCCACCTTTTTTCAGTTTCTCCAGTTTTAATCTACAGGTCATAACCAATAGATTGTGGTCAGAGTCCACATCTGCCCCTGGATATGTCTTACAATTTAAAACCTGGTTCCTAAATCTCTGTCTTAATATTATATAATCTATCTGATACCTTTTAGTATCTCCAGGGTTCTTCCATGTATACAACCTTCTTTCATGATTCTTAAACCAAGTGTTAGCTATGATTAAGTTGTGCTCTGTGCGAAATTCTACCAGGCGGCTTCCTCTTTCATTTCTTATCCCCAATCCATATCCACCTGCTACGTTTCTTTCTCTCCCTTTTCCCACACTCGAATTCCCGTCACCCATGACTATTAAATATTCATCTCCCTTCACTATCTGAATAATTTCTTTTGTTTCATCATACATTTCTTCAATTTCTTCGTCATCTGCAGAGCTAGTTGGCATATAAACTTGTACTACTGTTGTAGGTGTGGGCTTCGTATCTATCTTGGCCAGAATAATGCGTTCACTATGCTGTTTGTAGTAGCTTATCCACATTCCTATTTTCCTATTCATTATTAAACCTACTCCAGCATTACCCCTATTTGATTTTGTGTTTATAACCCTGTAGTCACCTGACCAGAAGTCTTGTTCCTCCTGCCACCGAACTTCACTAATTCCCACTATATCTAACTTTAACCTATCCATTTCCGTTTCTAAATTTTCTAATCTACCTGCCCGATTAAGGGATCTGACATTCCACGCTCCGATCCGCAGAACACCAGTTTTCTTTTTCCTGATAACGACATCCTCCTGAGTAATCCCCGCCCGGAGATCCGACTGGGGGACTATTTTACATCCGGAATATTTTACCCAAGAGGACGCCATCATCTTTTAATCATACAGTAAAGCTGCATGCCCTCGGGAAAAATTACGGTCGTAGTTTCCCCTTGCTTTCAGACGTTCGCAGTACCAGCACAGCAAGGCCGTTTTGGTTATTGTTACAAGGCCAGATCAGTCAATCATCCACACTGTTGCCCTTGCAACTACTGAAAAGGCTGCTGCCCCTCTTCAGGAACCACACGTTTGTCTGGCCTCTCAACAGATACCCCTCCGTTGTGGTTGTACCTACGGTACGGCTATCTGTATCGCTGAGGCACACAAGCCTCCCCACCAACGGCAAAGTCCATGGTTCATGGGTGGGCGGGGGGGAACAGACATATACTGGGTGAACATTATTTAAACTGACTAACTCTGGGAGGTTGTAGGGGACATCAAAACATATATTTTTCCCTACTGTCATTTTTTCCTATGAGGATTATTTAAACCGGTGGGGGCTGTATTACACTCTTCAGTTGTTAAGAGGCCGTGTAACGATCTTCAGCTGTTAGAGGGCGTATTATTCTCTTCAGTTGTAGGCAGCTGCTGTCCACCAGTGTAGTAGTGCATTGTCTCTGTTTACTAATGGAGCGATACACCTGGAGTGAATACACTGATACGGTTGGTGCGTACTACTAGCTGCACAACAGGTTTATCAACAACAATATCCTAATCGCCATATCCCGCATCAAAATACCTTTGCTACTGTGTATCAACGTTTGCGTGAGACCGTGTCATTTAGCAGATCTTTTAATTCTTACGCATTTTACTGATGTAGTTTGCTTTTCCCCGCACATGGTTTGTGAAGGTACCCAAGCCAAGTACTGTACGATGGCTTGACGAGTTTACACACATATCCAGAAAGTGCAGGACAGCACCTGAGGTGATGTCTTTTTTTTCTCTGCAGATGGCCCCGCTCTGGGTCCGGATCCTCTGTCCCTGCAGGTCTGGGTCAGAAGAGGACGAAGAGTGGTGCAGCGAGCAGGTGAGTGGCCATCCACAAGTCAGTCTGCTCTAGATGTATAGGAAGATAAAGTGCCAAAGCAGTGCTTAGGAACATTCAGATGGCGTTTATTGCAGCCACTGGTTGTTACTTAGTATCAGATATAAGACGTACTGGTCTTTGCAAAGCTTCATTGCTGGCTCGCATTTACGGACAATGCACCATTGACTTACTGCTAACCATCTAACGTATGCACAGGGTAAGCTGGTAGTTCTTATTTTTCAAGTTTGGCTTTCGTCTTTTTTGCTACCCCAAGTTTAGCTTTATCGCCGAAAAAGATTAGTTATGTTTGAGTTGGGCGTAATAAGAAAAGGTATAGGTGTGCCCGTTGGAGCACAAAATTTGCAATTAATCGGTACATTGTCAAAAATCTGATATTTTTATATTAAGAATCTAGTTTGAATGTGGCCAATTAGTTGATAACTTATACTTTCAACTTAATGATTAATATTGCTGTATAAAGTTTAAAAATACCCTGTCCAGTCACGTTAACCTCACCGCCGTCTACGTCCACCATCAACGTTCAGCAACGGGTCACAGAAGGCAGATGGCAGCACTAGCAGTGGAGTGTGTATAAAGCGTGTTGAGGGCAAAAGGAAAATAGTGCAGTCGCAGTCATAGCGCGAAAACTAAGCGATTTCCTGACGTCCAAAAGTGTATGATCACCGATTTCCGCACCGAGGGCAGACGTATTTCCTAAACGGCTAAGTATGTAAACAGTTCGCGTTCTCCCACGGTTGAACTACACTCCTGGAAATAGAAATAAGAACACCGTGAATTCATTGTCCCAAGAAGGGGAAACTTTATTGACACATTCCTGGGGTCAGATACATCACATGATCACACTGACAGAACCACAGGCACATAGACACAAACAACAGAGCATGCACAATGCCGGCACTAGTACAGTGTATATCCACCTTTCGCAGCAATGCAGGCTGCTATTCTCCCATGGAGACGATCGTAGAGATGCTGGATGTAGTCCTGTGGAACGGCTTGCCATGCCATTTCCACCTGGCGCCTCAGTTGGACCAGCGTTCGTGCTGGACGTGCAGACCGCGTGAGACGACGCTTCAGCCAGTCCCAAACATGCTCAATGGGGGACAGATCCGGAGATCTTGCTGGCCAGGGTAGTTGACTTACACCTTCTAGAGCACGTTGGGTGGCACGGGATACATGCGGACGTGCATTGTCCTGTTGGAACAGCAAGTTCCCTTGTCGGTCTAGGAATGGTAGAACGATGGGTTCGATGACCGTTTGGATGTACGGTGCACTATTCAGTGTCCCCTCGACGATCACTAGAGGTGTACAGCCAGTGTAGGAGATCGCTCCCCACACCATGATGCCGGGAGTTGGCCCTGTGTGCCTCGGTCGTATGCAGTCCTGATTGTAGCGCTCACCTGCACGGCGCCAAACACGCATACGACCATCATTGGCACCAAGGCAGAAGCGACTCTCATCGCTGAAGACGGCACGTCTCCATTCGTCCCTCCATTCACGCCTGTCGCGACACCACTGGAGGCGGGCTGCACGATGTTGGGGCGTGAGCGGAAGACGGCCTAACGGTGTGCGGGAGCTTCATGGAGACGGTTGCAAATGGTCCTCGCCGATACCCCAGGATCAACAGTGTCCCTAATTTGCTGGGAAGTGGCGGTACGGTCCCCTGCGGCACTGCGTAGGATCCTACGGTCTTGGCGTGCATCCGTGCGTCGCTGCGGTCCGGTCCCAGGTCGACGGGCACGTGCACCTTCCGCCGACCACTGTCGACAATATCGATGTATTGTGGAGACCTCACGCCCCACGTGTTGAGCAATTCGGCGGTACGTCGACCCGGCCTCCCGCATGCCCACTATATTCCTTCGCTCAAAGTCCGTCAACTGCACATACGGTTCACGTCCACGCTGTAGCGGCATGCTACCAGTGTTAAAGACTGCGATGGAGCTCCGTATGCCACAGCAAACTGGCTGACACTGACGGCGGCGGCGGTGCACAAATGCTGCGCAGCTAGCGCCATTCGACGGCCAACACCGCGGTTCCTGGTGTGTCCGCTGTGCCGTGCGTGTGCCTCTCGCAGTGTCCGGAGCAAGTATGGTGGGTCTGACACACCGGTGTCAATGTGTTCTTTTTTCCATTTCCAGTAGTGTATATTGTGGATGCAAAATGGCGCAAATCCCAAACTGGTGCCGAGGCAACTGCGTTGGGTGCACCACGGGACGTAGATGACAGCAGGGATGAAAGACGGCTGCTAGATGTGTACGAGCGAATAGACGTAGAACTGTGGAGCAACTGAGAGCCCAGATGAAACAAAGGGCTATCAGCAGTTCCTCCTCAACGACCGCACATTTACTTCTACAACTACGTGATTACTCTGCTATTCACAATAAAGTGCCTGGCAGAGCGTCCAATGGACCACCTTCAAGCAGTCTCCCTACCATTCCACTCTACAACGGCGCGCGGGAAAAACGAGCACTTCCTTTTTTCTGTGCGAGCCCTGATTTCTCTTATTTTATCGTGATGATCATTTCTCCCTATTTAGGTGGGTGCCAACAGAATGTTTCCGCAATCGGAGGATCCCGTCGCAACGAAAACTCCTTTGTTTTAATGATTGCCACTCCAATTCACGTATAATGCCTGTGGCACTGTCTCCCCTATTTCGCGATAGTACAAAACGAGCTGCTCTTCTTTGTACTTTTTCGATGTCATCCGTCAGTCCCACCTGATGCGGATCCCACATCGCACAGCAGTACTCCAAGATACGGTGGACAAGTGGGACGTAAGCAGTCTCTTTAGTAGATCCTTTGGACCTTCTAAGTGTTCTGGCAATGAATCACCGTCTTTGGTTTTCCCTACACACAACATTTTCTACGTAATCGTGCCTCTTTAGGTTACTGGTAATTGTAATCCCTAAGTATTTAGTTGAATTTACTGCCTTCAGACTTGTGTGACTTATTACGTAATCAAAATTTAGTGGATTTCTTTTAGTACTCATGTGAATAACTTCACACTTTTCTTTATTCAGGGTTAATTTCCACTTTTCGCACTATACACATGTCGTATCTTAATCATTTTGCATTTCGATTTGATCATCTGATGACTTTACAAGATGGTAAATAACAGCACCATCTGCAAATACTCTTAGACGGCTACTAAGATTGTCCTCTTCGTTGCTGTAGATCAGGAACAATAGAGGGCCTATAACACTTTCTTGGGGAACGTCGTATATTACTTCTGTTTTACTTGGTGACTTTCCGTCTATTACTACGAACTGTGACCTTTCTGTCAGGAAATCACGAATCCAGTCGCACAACTGAGGCGATATTCCAAAGGCACGCAGTTTGCTTAGAAGACGCTTGTGAGGAACGGTGTGGAAATCTAAAAATACGGAATCAGTTTGACACCCGTGTCGATTGCACTCATTACCTTGTCAGTAGAAAGAGCTAGTTGTGTTTCGCAAGAACGATATTTTCTGAATCCGTGCTGACTATATGTTAATAAATCGTTCCCTTCGAGGTAATTCATAATGTTCGAACAGAGTATATCTTCCAAAACTCTACTGCAAATTGACGTTAGTGATATGGGCATGTAATTCAGCGGAATACTCCTATTTCCCTTCTCGGACATTAGTGTGACTTGACCAGTTTTCCAGTCATTAGGTACGGATCTTTCTATGAGCAAGTGGTTGTATACAATTGCTAAATATGGAGCTACGTACCTGCATATGAGCTTCCGCAGCATGTACCTTGTTCGAGGAACCATGTTGCCTGCTGTTCGTCAATGACGAATCTGGAATTAGTACCTTACTACCGCAACTGGACGTCCAATGAGGCTGATAGGTGGTCTTCAAAGCTGATTCAAATTTTATGCTCCATCGGAGAAATGGCCGATGGCATGTGGGGCCCTACAACAATCGTCGGAATGGTCCAGGTGAGAGGAGGAATCATTATACTCTGAGGTTTGTTTTCATATCATTTCCTGGATGATCTCGTCATTCTACAATGCACAAAGGATCACCGCAACCATGCACTTTGTTTTTCCTCGGCCCAATCGCATCTAATAGCAGGACAACGCAACATGTCACACAGCTCGCAGTGTAAGTACGTCGCTCTAAGAGAACGAGGATGAGTTTATCATGCGCCCTTGGGCATCGTAATCCCTGGATTTAAACGCAATTGAGAATCTGATGGAGCACAGCGATAGGAATGTTGGCGCCATGGAACTTTAACCCAAAAACCTAGCGCAGCTGGCCACGGAAGTGACATCCCTGTCAGTTACTTTCAGAGCTTCGTGCAGATCCGCACTTCAAAGGGTGGTTAATCGAGCTTTGGACAGGCAGTCACATAAATGTGAGTGGATCGTGTGTGATATAACAATGCTGTCGTGACGCAGATATGATGAGAAAATCACATTGCCTTTTAAAAACCCTATTCTGTGCCAAAGTCTGTTTCCCCTGTAAACTTATAGCCACTCGGTTACACCTTCAGGCACTTCATTCTGCTTCTGTTCCCCGTTTTTTTACCTAAATAGTTCACGAAAGTTAAGTTTTACAATTTTTAGTTTATAAACGAGGTGAGTAGCATGACACTCCAAATGACATGTCTCGAATAACTTGTCACTGGAGTTAGATCTGGTACAAAAACATCTTCTTCATCAGAAAAAATCTACTTGACCCCACTGTTGATAACTTACGTGATTTGATTGATTCGTACATTAACCTCTTTGCTATTTTTATCTGGAGGTTTTGCTTTATAATTCAATGTAAACACTGTATTCAGTTTTGATTCAGTATGTCCAATGGGATGAGAAAATGTGGTGGTGACAGGCTGAGGCGACAAATGTTATAAATAAATAAATGTTTCATGATGGCCTTGTAAGTCGAGACGCGGTTAACAGAATAAATTAATACTGTAGAACGTAAACTAGAGCTTTTCATTTAAATAAATTTCTCGCAGAAGAAATGAAACACCGAGGTAACTCGGTTAGATGCTGATGTAACTTGGTACATGTACACGAAATCCGTGGGTATGTAAATGATTATATAGTGACAATTCTCTATGACAGCCAGAAGTAGAATATACTTCTGTTGTTCGTATTTAGTGTTGTTACCAGGCCTGGTAAGGTATTTAAGGGATATGAACGCCGTCAGATTTTGAGGGAACATCGCGAAGTGATGCAGCATAGTTGTGTGAGAGAGTTTTAAGGAGGTCTTATTGCAGTTGTCCATTTGATTGAAAGGTGGAATGTTCATACTTGTGGGAGTTTCGGATGTGACGCTGGTACGATGTTGAAGTGCATGGGAACATGAAGGAGGGTATACACAAGGTCAGGGTTCCATTCGATCATATCTGACCATCAGAGGAAAGGATCGCCGTATAGGGTACCAAGCGCATCGTAACCACTTCATATCCAAGCC
Organism: Schistocerca gregaria; assembly: GCF_023897955.1. Taxonomy (NCBI): domain Eukaryota; kingdom Metazoa; phylum Arthropoda; class Insecta; order Orthoptera; family Acrididae; genus Schistocerca; species Schistocerca gregaria. Next base: position 1,054,215,394 of record NC_064920.1, read on the forward strand.
TGTTATCCGAGATTAAGTAATTGACATGCTGCAGCGTTCTGTGTCCTTCTGCGTCATATGATGCTGTGAATGAACCGCAACCTTCTGCATTATTTAACAGAGCAAGACATGAGCAAGAACTCAACGAATAATATTATGTATTACCTTCTATGCAGCAACTTCTTTTCAAAAGCTTTATCCGAGGGTATTAAACTGAATACGAACTGCCGCATACAACTTCCAGATGAAAATCCATAACCATCGTAGGAGTTGGAAATGAGAATCATCGTGGCTCTAAGGATCCAAGTGCTTCTGTCTACTTTCTGAGACAGTAGGCTTGAATACTAGCTGCTTCCAGTTTTACATACTTCAAGCTTCAAAATTGTGACACCGTTTTTGCTTCAGTTTACGCAGAACATGTAATTACATATAGGTGATATGTAGTGGATGCAAAATGCGTTTTAATGTAATACCTTTTCATACGTGAATACTCTCTTGGTTCTTTGCTTAAAATTGTCATTACTCTTCGTCAGATCTTTCACTAACGATTTCTCCTCGTGTTTTTTGATTTAAAGTCAACAGTAATTTCTTTCCACGCTCGTTATTGGTTGGTAGTAGCACCGTTATTAGTTTTTTTTTGCCGTCTGTTGCGTCTTTAAACTGACACAACAAGATTTTTTCAACTACAAGGGAGAAGTTTGACTATCGTACTTTTTCTTTTCTCCATCTTAACAAAACAACGGCTTATATAACAAATATTGCATATCTATGGCGTACGATTAATGTCTGCTCTCGAAGCACGATAATCGTGCCGACTTCAGTTGTGTTGCCAAGCGTGTTTTGTGCTAATTTAAATTAGCTATGAATTTCGTTCAGTGGATCCAAGTTTATTGTTACATGACGCAGTGGAGTTGCGAGCAAAGTTAAGTAACTGAACTAAAGTCAGATTTGACCTTCAGCCTGCGATTTTTATGCAACAAACCCTACGAAACATTGTTTCACCATGAAAGACCATTGCTAATACTGCACACCAAATCTAGGATTCCACACACTTCGACCTGATCATGCCATGGCCATTATAAATTACAGTCTGGAATTTATTAACAGTGATCTTGAATTTTTCAAGAATGGTTGTTTGGTTGTATTGCCAATCTTTCTGGCCAGCGCTGCTTCTGAGAACGATTTCATACATTTGATGCCAGCAGGATGCAGTTTGTCAGCTGCTGTGACCTAATTCACGCTCTTCCTCAGTCATCATTTCCCGGACAGATTGTGTAGCATTTTGGCCCACAGTTAATAAACAAACGTGCAAATTGAAAAAGTAAGTTAAATACAAATGGCAGTTTGCTTCTCTTACTTCATGTGAGTGATAGCCTCAGAAATATATTTTGTGCCTTACACGAATAGCATAGAGAGGCACTGTGCTTTTAATGACCTATACTTTCCCCCGAAAGTCAGAGACGAATAGAATGGACAGAGTTGTGCTGTAAAAAGAAACGTGTATGTACCTACACTCCTGGAAATGGAAAAAAGAACACATTGACACCGGTGTGTCAGACCCACCATACTTGCTCCGGACACTGCGAGAGGGCTGTACAAGCAATGATCACACGCACAGCACAGCGGACATACCAGGAACCGCGGTGTTGGACGTCGAGTGGCGCTAGCTGCGCAGCATTTGTGCACCGCCGCCGTCAGTGTCAGCCAGTTTGCCGTGGCATACGGAGCTCCATCGCAGTCTTTAACACTGGTAGCATGCCGCGACAGCGTGGACGTGAACCGTATGTGCAGTTGACGGACTTTGAGCGAGGGCGTATAGTGGGCATGCGGGAGGCCGGGTGGACGTACCGCCGAATTGGTCAACACGTGGGGCGTGAGGTCTCCACAGTACATCGATGTTGTCGCCAGTGGTCGGCGGAAGGTGCACGTGCCCGTCGACCTGGGACCGGACCGCAGCGACGCACGGATGCACGCCAAGACCGTAGGATCCAACGCATTGCCGTAGGGGACCGCACCGACACTTCCCAGCAAATTAGGGACACTGTTGCTCCTGGGGTATCGACGAGGACCATTCGCAACCGTCTCCACGAAGCTGGGCTACGGTCCCGCACACCGTTAGGCCGTCTTCCGCTCACGCCCCAACATCGTGCAGCCCGCCTCCAGTGGTGTCGCGACAGGCGTGAATGGAGGGACGAATGGAGACGTGTCGTCTTCAGCGATGAGAGTCGCTTCTGCCTTGGTGCCAATGATGGTCGTATGCGTGTTTGTCGCCGTGCAGGTGAGCGCCACAATCAGGACTGCATACGACCGAGGCACACAGGGCCAACACCCGGCATCATGGTGTGGGGAGCGATCTCCTACACTGGCCGTACACCTCTGGTGATCGTCGAGGGGACACTGAATAGTGCACGGTACATCCAAACCGTCATCGAACCCATCGTTCTACCATTCGTAGACCGGCAAGGGAACTTGCTGTTCCAACAGGACAATGCACGTCCGCATGTATCCCGTGCCACCCAACGTGCTCTAGAAGGTGTAAGTCAAATACCCTGGCCAGCAAGATCTCCGGATCTGTCCCCCATTGAGCATGTTGGGGACTGGATGAAGCGTCGTCTCACGCGGTCTGCACGTCCAGAACGAACGCTGGTCCAACTGAGGCGCCAGGTGGAAATGGCATGGCAAGCCGTTCCACAGGACTACATCCAGCATCTCTACGATCGTCTCCATGGGAGAATAGCAGCCTGCATTGCTGCGAAAGGTGGATATAGACTGTACTAGTGCCGACATTGTGCATGCTCTGTTGCCTGTGTCTATGTGCCTGTGGTTCTGTCAGTGTGATCATGTGATGTATCTGACCCCAGGAATGTGTCAATAAAGTTTCCCCTTCCTGGGACAATGAATTCACGGTGTTCTTATTTCAATTTCCAGGAGTGTATTTTGGTGTCCTGACTCGTCATTTCATTGGACCATAGTAAATTGTGATTACAAAAGGCATTCGTTAAGAAGACTGAAGTAAACAATCTGCCTACATTAGGTAACGAATGTATTCGTAATCGATAAGTAATAATCTTCAAAATCCATGATTTTCATATTTGCTGTATTTCCCAACTCTGAAGTCCTAGGGGAGCCACTTCCTTTTCCTGAAGCGAGCAAATTCCACACATCTTATTTTTGCATGAAATGAAGCCAGAATAGGAGATACAACTAGAAAAGTATAATAAATTAAAAAAAGTTCTGTATAAGCGTCGCCCTACTTTGTACCTTTCTCTCGGTATGCTTCTTAATGGTAAACAAACAATACGTTGGTCATGTTGCATATCCAATGTTTACACCTGTTAGTGGTTGCACAACATCTACCAGCGGGCATGAAAATTACTCCTAGCTTTAAGAACCACAAATTATAACCAAAATAATGTTGAGTGTATATTGATGGTCACGGGATAGTGGGGCCCCATAAGAAAGTATCTCCATCAAGTTATACTATTGGGCAAATGTCCACAGAGAATGTTCACTTTTCGTGTCAGATACGACAGTCATGTAAATAACAACATGTGGGACCATATCTGCTACTACGAGTATTGTATGAGGTTCATCTCAGGGGGCGACATTATAATCAGTTCAGCTTTAACGGAAGGGGGATTGAAAATTAGTGCCCAACGCAGTGAAAAACAAGAAGACTGCTCGAAGTGAACAAGGCAACAAACCTCCACGAAATCCCTGTCATATTTCGTATTGAACAGACAGAACATGGAGCTTGCAGCTCTAGGGTATTTCATGCCTCTCGTTAATAAGTAAGACCAACCAACCTGAAGGTTAACCTATCGAGAGACCAGAATAACGGACACACCCACACTAATAACAGATCACTATGGATAATCCTGCAAACGATGTAATAATATGCAAATAACATGAACAGGCTACAAGTATCTAACAATTACTAATTGTTGACAGGCTAAGGAGACTGCTGGGGCAGCTGGCGAGTTGAAGAGCAGCAGATGCCACGAAAAGACTGCGAAGTCTGCCGACGTCATGAAGTACAGAGGACCAGAAGGCAATTCTACTGAGAGACACAGTGTATTCGAAGGAAATGAACCACATGAGGCGATTGTTCTCGCAGCCAAGATAGTGGAGGGCAGTGTTCGAATAGAGAATTGCACTGAAGATGGCAATGTACAGGAAGGAAATGATCGAGATGAGGACATTGTTCTCACTGCCAAGATAGTAGAGGGCATTTGCCAAACAGAGAATTGCACTGAAGATGGCAATGTACAGGAAGGAAATGATAGAGATGAGGAGGTTGTTCTCGCTGCCAAGATAGTGGAGGGCAGTTGCGAAACAGAGAATTGCACCGAAGATGGCAATGTACAGGAAAGAAATGATCGAGATGAGAAGGTTGTTCTAACTCCGAAGATAGTAGAGGGCATTTGCCAAACAGAGAATTGCACTGAAGATGGCAATGTACAGGATAGAAATGATCGAGATGAGGAGATTGTTCTCGCTGCCAAGATAGTGGACGGCAGTCGCCAAACAGAGAATTGCACTGCAGATGGCAATGTACAGGAAGGAAATGATCGAGATGAGGACATTGTTCTCGATGCCAAGATCGTGGAGGGGAGTTGCCAAACAGAGAATTGCACTGAAGATGGCAATGTACAGGATGGAAATGATCGAGATGAGGACATTGTTCTCGCTGCCAAGATAGTGGAGGGCAGTTGCCGAACAGAAAATTGCACTGAAGATGGCAATGTGCAGGATGGAAATGATCGAGATTATGAGATTGTTCTCGCTGCCAAGATAGTAGAGGGCAGTTGCCAAACAGAGAATTGCACTGTAGATGGCAATGTACAGGAAGGAAATGATCGAGATGAGGACATTGTTCTCGCTGCCAAGATAGTGGACGGCAGTCTCCAAACAGATAATTGCACTGAAGGTGGCAATGTACAGGAAGGAAATAATCGAGATGAGGAGATTGTTCTCGATGCCAAGATAATGGAGGGGAGTTGCCAAACAGAGAATTGCACTGAAGATGGCAATGTACAGGAAAGAAATGATCGAAATGAGGAGATTGTTCTCGATGCCAAGTTAGTGGACGGCAGTCGCCAAACAGAGAATTGCACTGAAGATGGCAATGTACAGGAAGGAAATGACCGAGATGAGGAGATTGTTCTCGATGCCAAGATAGTGGACGGCAGTCGCCAGACATGGAATTGCACTGAAGATGGCAATGTACAGGATAGAAATGATCGAGATGAGGAGATTGTTCTCGCTGCCAAGATAGTGGACGGCAGTCGCCAAACAGAGAATTGCACTGAAGATGGCAATGTACAGGATGGAAATGATCGAGATGAGGAGATTGTTCTCGCTGCCAAGATAGTGGAGGGCAGTTGCCGAACAGAGAATTGCACTGAAGATGGCAATGTGCAGGATGGAAATGATCGAGATGATGAGATTGTTCTCGCTGCCAAGATAGTGGAGGGCAGTCGCCAAACAGATAATTGCACTGAAGATGGCAATGTACAGGAAGGAAATGATAGAGATGAGGACATTGTTCTCACTGCCAAGATAGTAGAGGGCATTTGCCAAACAGAGAATTGCACTGAAGATGGCAATGTACAGCAAGGAAATGATCGAGATGAGGGGATTGTTCTCGCTGCAAAGATAGTGGACGGCAGTCGCCAAACAGAGAATTGCACTGAAGATGGCAATGTACAGGAAGGAAATGACAGAGATGAGGAGGTTGTTCTCGCTGCCAAGATAGTGGAGGGCAGTTGCGAAACAGAGAATTGCACCGAAGATGGCAATGTACAGGAAAGAAATGATCGAGATGAGAAGGTTGTTCTAACTCCGAAGATAGTAGAGGGCATTTGCCAAACAGAGAATTGCACTGAAGATGGCAATGTACAGGATAGAAATGATCGAGATGAGGAGATTGTTCTCGCTGCCAAGATAGTGGACGGCAGTCGCCAAACAGAGAATTGCACTGCAGATGGCAATGTACAGGAAGGAAATGATCGAGATGAGGACATTGTTCTCGATGCCAAGATCGTGGAGGGGAGTTGCCAAACAGAGAATTGCACTGAAGATGGCAATGTACAGGATGGAAATGATCGAGATGAGGAGATTGTTCTCGCTGCCAAGATAGTGGAGGGCAGTTGCCGAACAGAAAATTGCACTGAAGATGGCAATGTGCAGGATGGAAATGATCGAGATGATGAGATTGTTCTCGCTGCCAAGATAGTAGAGGGCAGTTGCCAAACAGAGAATTGCACTGTAGATGGCAATGTACAGGAAGGAAATGATCGAGATGAGGACATTGTTCTCGCTGCCAAGATAGTGGACGGCAGTCTCCAAACAGATAATTGCACTGAAGGTGGCAATGTACAGGAAGGAAATGATCGAGATGAGGACATTGTTCTCGATGCCAAGATAATTGAGGGGAGTTGCCAAACAGAGAATTGCACTGAAGATGGCAATGTACAGGAAAGAAATGATCGAAATGAGGAGATTGTTCTCGATGCCAAGTTAGTGGACGGCAGTCGCCAAACAGAGAATTGCACTGAAGATGGCAATGTACAGGAAGGAAATGACCGAGATGAGGAGATTGTTCTCGATGCCAAGATAGTGGACGGCAGTCGCCAGACATGGAATTGCACTGAAGATGGCAATGTACAGGATAGAAATGATCGAGATGAGGAGATTGTTCTCGCTGCCAAGATAGTGGACGGCAGTCGCCAAACAGAGAATTGCACTGAAGATGGCAATGTACAGGATGGAAATGATCGAGATGAGGAGATTGTTCTCGCTGCCAAGATAGTGGAGGGCAGTTGCCGAACAGAGAATTGCACTGAAGATGGCAATGTGCAGGATGGAAATGATCGAGATGATGAGATTGTTCTCGCTGCCAAGATAGTGGAGGGCAGTCGCCAAACAGATAATTGCACTGAAGATGGCAATGTACAGGAAGGAAATGATAGAGATGAAGAGGTTGTTCTCGCTGCCAAGATAGTGGAGGGCAGTTGCGAAACAGAGAATTACACTGAAGATGGCAATGTACAAGAAAGAAATGATCGAGATGAGGAGGTTGTTCTCGCTCCGAAGATAGTAGAGTGCATTTGCCAAACAGAGAATTGCACTGAAGATGGCAATGTACAGGATGGAAATGATCGAGATGAGGAGATTGTTCTCGCTGCCAAGGTAGTGGAGGGGAGTTGCCAAACAGAGAATTGCACTGAAGATGGCAATGTACAGGACGGAAATGATCGAGATGAGGACATTGTTCTCGCTGCCAAGATAGTGGACGGCAGTCGCCAAACAGAGAATTGCACTGAAGATGGCAATGTACAGGAAGGAAATGACCGAGATGAGGAGATTGTTCTCGATGCCAAGTTAGTGGACGGCAGTCGCCAAACAGAGAATTGCACTGAAGATGGCAATGTACAGGAAGGAAATGACCGAGATGAGGAGATTGTTCTCGATGCCAAGATAGTGGACGGCAGTCGCCAGACATGGAATTGCACTGAAGATGGCAATGTACAGGATAGAAATGATCGAGATGAGGAGATTGTTCTCGCTGCCAAGATAGTGGACGGCACTCGCCAAAGAGAGAATTGCACTGAAGATGGCAATGTACAGGATGGAAATGATCGAGATGAGGAGATTGTTCTCGCTGCCAAGATAGTGGAGGGCAGTTGCCGAACAGAGAATTGCACTGAAGATGGCAATGTGCAGGATGGAAATGATCGAGATGATGAAATTGTTCTCGCTGCCAAGATAGTAGAGGGCAGTTGCCAAACAGAGAATTGCACTGTAGATGGCAATGTACAGGAAGGAAATGATCGAGATGAGGAGATTTTTCTCGCTGCCAAGATAGTGGAGGACAGTTGCCAAACAGAGAATTGCACTGAAGATGGCAATGTACGTAAAGGAAATGATCGAGATGAGGAGATTGTTCTCGCTGCCCGGATAGTGGAGGGCAGTGAGCGAACAGAGAATTGCACTGATGGTAGTGTATTGGAAGGAAGTGAACCAGATGAGGAGGTTGCTCTCGCTGCCAGCATAGTGGAGGGCAGTTGTCGAACAGAGAATTGCACTGATGGTAGAGTACTGGAAGGAAGTGAACCAGATGAGAAGGTTGCTCTCGCTGCCAGCATGGTAGAGGGCAGCGGTCGAACAGAGAATTGCACTGAAGATTGTAGTATACTGGAAGGAAGTGAACCAGATGAGGAGATCAATCTGCCTGCCAGTGTGTTGCAGGGCAGCGGACCAGATGAGTTTACTGCTGAGACTGGCTGCGAGCTACAGGTTAGCGACCCAAATGGGCAGGAGGATCGCGAAATGAAGTCAATTTCGGGGGACAGTAACGCAAGACGATTTCGGATTACTGGCCCACCGGCAAAGGCTGCATTTTCTAAATAATAAATGTGAATCTTCTATGCACTTTACTGTAAAATTCTTTGTTACTTCTATTTGATTTTATACAATAAATTCACAAGTTTAATTCTCATTTTGATATATTATTACTATTTGTGTTGTGGTAATATCTTCTCTTTTTAGTCATCTTTCTGATGAAACATCAATATAACATGAATGCCATTTTTCCGAGTCAGTTCCTTAACACAGGTCTATCTGTAGTACTACATTTTTGTACGAGAATAACAAATTAGCTTCCAAATTTGTGTCCTGCTGGTGTGATGCCTCAGATAGGAAGAATGGCTACAGAGTGGCGAAAAAAATCTCGCAGTGCTATGACAAATGCTAAGCGAAGAACTCATAGCAGGGATTTATTATTACTGTTACAGTGACAACATGTCTGTCTTCTATTTGTTTCTTTGAAAATCATATACCAGACAACTGGATGCTTCGCCGTTCCTAATGATAACTCAAACGATAAGAATCATTATTGATCTAGTCATTACATTGTCCTTAAACGTTTTCATCGGAAAATAATTTTCCAGCCCCTACTTTCCCATAAAGTTTGTTAAGTATCACACACATAGTGTAAAGGGTTTAATACAGTCTTCCTGTTACTTAAGTATTCAACAAATAGAGAATGAATGCAATAAACAGAAAATTAATCACATTCAGACATAGTACTTGTTTTCGAGTCACACATGGGAAGTGTATGACTTTACAGAAGTAAATAGATATTGATGTGGCAAATGTGTGTAGCTATGGCATACCTAACTGAATAACAAATTGAAACAATAGTCAATTACACGCATACATTCACTATATATTTGCAACATAAATAAATATTTGCTAATGTTCGTTGATCAGCATATTAGATTGTAATGTAATCTTAATCAAACGGTTCTAGTAATGGATATACATATGTTCATGAAATGTTACGTACTTCATGGAACATCATCAGATTTTGTTTCAGTTTGTTGATATTTTTCTCATATGCCTTGGAGAGTGCATTCTCAAATCAGGCATCTCAGATGGGTTGCGTAACTGGCATTCGTGATGGGTTGGCTCATATCCTGACATTTGCCCATGGCTCACAGGAATTCAATAGTAATTATCGACATGGCGTCCCAATCAGGCACCTAGCCCTGTTTTAATCATTCTTGTTTATATTTACAGATGTAAGACACTGGCCAAGCCGTTGATCTTCAACGACAACGACATATTCCGTCAGGTGAGTGGTTCCTAGCGAGATTGTGGTCCAGAATCCAAACAGCAAATCACAAATAAATTACACATGAGACAGAAAAAACTGTACAGTTACGATTAGACTTATTACATACACCCTTCTTCCTGAAAGACAGCTCATCATAAGTACACAATTACACCAAGCCGAGTGCATAAAAGATACACGTATTCTGTCGGAACCAGATAATAAACTCTTTCGGTTGTAAATAACTTATTGGTTCAAACACGGAAGGTTTTGGACGATTATAAGCCCACCTTCAGGTGAGCAAGACTGAAACAGAAAAATGGAGGCATTATAATAATAGATCGTGTAACACTTCATGATTGTTTAGTTATAGTAACAATGGAAGTTCACTGCCCACTTGATATACGAAGTTGATATGGTCGGGTTTGTCAGAATGAAACATAAGTGTCGCGCCAGGTAATTAACAAAATTACCTACACAAATGAGTGTCAAAAGAAGAAAAATGGAGAAAATAACAAAGAGAAACGCAACGAACAACGTAAGAGAACTTACACCTTATGACGCATGGCTGCAGTACACTGGACACCAGGATGTTGGCAGCCGATAGCCGCAAGTGAAGTCGAGATGTGGTGTGATGGGTGTCATGATACCTAGCGGTTTTCTGCTGATGGGCTGCATCCCATACAAGCAAAGCAGTTGCGTTACTTGACGTACTTGAGCTGTGCATGGCCCTATTTCATAGCTCAGTGTAGTCATAGGGCCGAAACGTGCAAATCTGCTTTCATGCCAAACAGCCAATTCGCTTTAAATGATAACCTGTAGCTGTGATCCTGCAATCAAATACTCTACACATTGGCTAGAATTGCGAATTAATAAAATACACAGAAACAGAAAATAAAAGTTGAATGAATAATTTAGTAACAAAGGTTCTATTCTAACGTCTGTAAATGTTGTAGGCAACATATAATTATGTTGAATAATCTGTATTTAAGTGAGCATGCCTCAAACAGAAAGTTGCCCTACTGTGGCGGAACAAGCGATGTGTCATTTGAGGGATACAGAGGTGACAGTGTGTTCCGGGACTTGCCCCACTTCAGTGCTACTAGCGCCACGACATCATAATGCGCCTGTACGTACCTTACAAGTATTGGACCATAAGCTAATAAAAATTATAAATTAAAGTAGCTTTTCCAAGCTTTGTCAACATATGCTTCCCTATATTAAAGTTTTAATTGTTAAATAATGAAGCTAGAAAGCCGAAAACTGTTCAGAATGTGCAAATGTATGTCACAATGACCTGTTTGAGTCTCAGCTTGATTGGAGCAAATAATTTGGTCAAAATCGGTGTTTTTACAAAAAACTGAAATCGCTAAATATTAGACTCAGCAATATGAAAATTCTTATGAAGCTTCAGCTTGATATGAAAACCTTAACTATGTTACTATTAAACTACATATAATAGTTTTCAAGTAATTTACTCAATACTAAATTTGGAGCAAAAACGTCCCTAAGTGTAACAGATTATAATTTGTGTTAATAGAAGATAGTTCTGATTACAGCACTTGATTGCACTCATTAAATAATAAAGATATATAACAAGTTTCGGGTATAGTGAAGCAAGGGATACAACCCGTCGGCTTTCACAAATGACGTCAGAATCGGCCAGAGAGGATTTTTTCCACAGATGAAAGAGCTGACAAGACTGTTCAGAATGCGAGAGACGAAAAATATAGTTGACATACATAAAGGCCAGTAGTATCTTCAAGTGAAGGATATCGCGTGTTTGTATCGTATTATTTCTGTGGAAAATGTAGGGGAAAATGGATGGAAAATATTGGTAGCATAGAATCCATCGCCTCACATATATATGAGTTGTATTTCGAAACTCATTCGAACTGAATTAAGTGCAGTACGGGATAGAAGCCTGGCGTACGTCGATTTCTTATTTTTCACTAGCATTAGTGTCCTGTTGTTCAGTTGAACCATTTATCCCATGCTTCACTAAACCCTAAACGAAGCACGGAATTCAAATTTTACATGTATTGACTATTTCGCCTCCGCTATCATTAACAGTCTGTTCTTACGTACATATTAGTACTACCGGTGGCAGAACGAGCTACGTACATAATATTTGTATACCATACTTCCGTTGACCTCTATACATATACATTGCTAACGAAAACGTTCCATTTGGAAACTGTACCACAGTTGAAATACGCGAAGAGGCAATAAGACAACACAAATACAATTAGTATCCCGTACTTCACTACGGGGTACAGTTTTTTTTTTTTTCGCCTTGGATGCTAATAACATCCCATTCCATACTTGAACTATATAGCTATACATAACAATTGTATCCTGCTCTCCAGTTGACATATATTGGTAAATCTCATCAATGTTACATATGTCGTTCGAATATGTAGTGTCAGTGTAAAGGTCAAGTGAAGAACAGGATACACATTTCAGCTGTGTCAGCCGTTTGGCCTTCGATATTGCTAGTACAGATTCGAAAAAATCGTTCTGATACTAGTGTTGGGAAACGAAAGAAGAACAACAACTGCGAAATTTCTATTACATACTGAACTACACGAAAACATACGTATTCGTTTAATACAGCAACGAAATACGTCAAAATAGTCAAATGCAGTAAAAGAAGGAAATGGAAAAGTTAACTTACCAGACGGAAACTTCCTAAAATAACCAAAGCTCACCCAGAAAGACGTCAACAAAAATCACATACCCACTTTCACAACAAACACAACATTACGGAAACACTCACTCACTCACTCTCTCTCTCTCTCTCTCTCACACACACACACACACACACACACACACACACACACACACACACACATTTACCCCCCACCCACCCATCCTAATGTGAACTTAGCTAACCTATTTCGGACGGTACATTTGCCCAACATGCTTAATAAAATATTTAAACGGGCCATATGTTCGGGGAATACAATGTCTCCACGAATACGTGTCTAGTTGACTTTAAAGTGTGGAAATCTGGCTTTTCCCTTTCCCTACAAGAGATTTCACAGCTGACCAATAGCCCTCTATACTATTTGTGCAAGCCCCTGTGGATAATGATCTAATCTCAGTATTGTGATTTACTACTAGATGCTGATAACCCCTCTCCCCTAAATCCCTATATGAAGAAAACCCATCTGAAATATCAATGGAGCCCTCTGCAACGTGATCTTCAATTAAGCTGACCAAAACTTACTTCCTTCGATTGGGTACTACTTTGAACACTACATCGTCACATTGCTGACCTGAAACTAATGCCCCCCCCCCCCCCCCCAAACCCATAATCCCACTGGAGGTACCCCCTTGTTGTACTTCCTTTTGCCAAAATGTGATTCGTCAGTTTCGACCATAACACTCGGGCCCGCAGCGGTTCCCTATATTTCATGTACTCCTCACACACTTCCCTACTAAAAGAATACCAATCCACAACTGCACGCTTACTCACACGACATTCATGCACTCACAACCACACAGCATATCTCAAACACCAAGAGTACGTGATTTTCATAATGTCTCTCAACATGAGATTAGATTTTTCGAACCACGTCCCTCTTTTAATGGATCGCCACAACCTATCTCTGATACAGTTCCATACGAATAAGTCGTGGGTACGGCGACGAGATACATTTGTGAGGCGCATATGTTCGCCGCACTCACGACATCGAACATATACAGCAATGCGACATCTCGCGTCCGTCGGCCGTCGTAATTTAATATATTATTATTGTTATTATTATGTTTTGATTGTTGCCGACTTACGTGGTGGGCCTTAATAAAAATGATATTTCATTTACATTTGATTTACGATTAAATTCTTTCCTGAAGTTCTCCTTTTTAACAATATTAATCTCAAATTATTTGTTACGTTAATTAATGATAGACTCGCTGAATCTTAAAACATGAGTATATAAGCTGAGCAATGCAACAAACTTTTCATATTAATTTCCTCGGCTAGTCAGCTCACTTTAAAGCAAAAGATCTTTAGTTATTAATTACAATTGCGGCCCACACACGCGCGAGAGTACTTTTTCTCTTACCTCCGTTAACCACTGCCACGTAGTCGGAGTCCTGCCTCTGGCTGTCGGCTATGGTACTGAAAATAAGAATCTTAAAGCTATGTATCTCTGCAACTTCGTGCGGCTGTGGAGAAATATCAATATTATGCTAAAAGCGGGCGAGTATTTCGCTTCCGCAAATTTTTCATAAGTTAATATCGCCACGTAATGGCGTCGTTGGCTGCATCGGCCGCTGCGGTTGTTGAACTGTAAATTACTTGAATGCAGGTTAATTCAAGGAAGGCGGACGTGAATTCGGGATCACCTCTTACAAATTAAAAGTGCACAATAATATTAAATGAATATATAATTTGCTTAACTCATACAAATATGCTTACATTTGCAAGCACTCGCAAGATGTCCGTCTATACACAATCAAGACAAGAGAAGAAGTGAAGACGACTCAAAAATTGACAAATGAGCGTATGTTGTCACCTCTTTCATTTTGTCATAAATTATTTCTTTGCAATTGAAACTTACATAGAGAAATTATTATTTTACGGCTACATGATAAAAATATATTATTAAATTTTTGAATGTCTCATCTTTATAAATACTGTTTTTTAAGTCTTTTCGTAATATAGCACTGGGGACGCTATAGCGACCACACATTTGCAAAAAAACAAATCTTGGTCTCTATTAAATCATCAAGGTTCATCGCAACTGATAAATCCATACCTACAAACGAATATGAGATACTAATATTGTTCTAAAATAAAAAACTAATAGTCCTAATAACCTCAATATCACTACGAATGAGACTGAGTACCGAATGAATTAGAAACAACCAATTAATTTAATAAAAGCGGGAGGAGAAAGTTTTCAGCAATATGAAGCGATCTCTTCTATAATCACATTCAATTATTTTAGTGTACTGTCTTATCTATGGCTCAAAGGGAAGACATTACAATCTATGAGTAATGTATGACGTCATTGGTCAAAGCCGACGGATTGTATCCCCTGCTTCACTAGACCCCAAGTTTCATACTTTGATGTAATTAACAGTCAATAAAAATATTCTTAAAAAAGTTGTTCAGAGGTCATGTTCTACAGTCTGTTCCGTTATAAAAATTCTAGCCGGCAAATTTTAAACGCAGTTGAGCTAAAGCTTTTTTTGTAATTAAAGCCAACTTAACTCCATTCATATAAAAATCACGAAGGTTGTAAACTGATGCACAACAGAGCTATTAAATAGTCTGCGCCTGAGAAAGCGGCCACTTAGACGCAGCTACCTGGGCATACAGCAGATAACGGCAGATGTTCCTTCGGCCGTCCACTGCGTCCATGTACAAATAAGGTCTGAGAGGCCGCGAGAGACACTTCGCAACGAGCTATCGCTCTGTATGCGGCTTACGCACTGCCCGGATGACGCCACAGCCACACTGCAACTAAACGTATGATATCGGTACAAGTAGGAAGTAAACTCGGGAGGACGGTACACCGTCCTGGATCGCTTAGATTTCGCGGAAGTAACTGTTGGTGTACCCAAACCTCATGGCAAGTGATGAGATTATTTTTCACCCTTGTGCCGAGCAATTAAATTTGGTGATTAGAAGTCAGATCGAAAGACCATTTAATTGGAACTTACCGGAGAGGTCGCCTCTTAACTGCTCGTAGTACTGTCTATGATAGAGTTATTATTATTATCAGGAATATTGTAAAGTCTTATTGAATATATGTATAAGTTAGAACTCAAAACTTTATTTTATAATCATAGTTCCCGATCCCGCTGAGTAAATAGAGACTAGAAACATTTCTTTCAGTGAGCACAATAAGAAAGTCGACTTGTAGACCGGGTACTGTGGTCAGAGTGTTTTCCACACTTTCTGCCTGATCGCAAAAATAATTTTCAGGCTGTCGTAAGAGAAGGCGAAGCTTTATTTTATAATTACTATCCACCCGCCGCCCACACTACGATATTCACTTAAAATACAGACACTAAGTATCCTAATCAAATTCACTAAAGTTACGGTGAGAGCGTTACAAGAATGGCATCAAAATCGCCAATCAAAGATACGCAAAAATAATTTTCAGGCTCTCGTAAGAGAAGGCGAAGCTTTATTTTATAATTACTATCCACCCGCCGCCCACACTCCGATATTCTCTTATTGTTTATTTCATAACCACAGTACACGAAATACTCATCAGCTCAAAACAGTTCACAGTTTAACATGATGATTTACAAATTATGACATGCTTTACAAAGAATAATAGCTCATATTCTATCTGTCCTGAGTTATGTATTCCAAGGAGAAAAAGAGTTCTACTCTAGAGTACATTCAGACCTGTCGAAATATGAAGTCCCTTCAGAAGATAAACTATGGTAAGAGCCGTTCACCGCCAAGAATCAAACACGTCTATGATCGAATACCACATCAGGGTCTGTCTCCTTCCAGAAATCACGTAAAACCGTTCAGAATAGCTCCCCTGAAATCTTCACTCGAAAAAGTCCACATCTCCACCTAACTCCCGCAATGTTCAGCAACTGGCTGCTTTTCCATTGGCTAAAGGTGGCCCCCACCAAATACATATATCGTTCTTAGTTTGTACAGACGTGATCTGACTGAAGCTGACCTCTTTACAGAGTAAATTAATATGGTACAACCATATTTAAATAAAGAAATCTGATAAACCTTCAGACGCACTTAGACTATTTACAGTTATAAATAAAAAAAATTGTCCATGAATATAAAGCCAGTATTCTCGCAGAAGTTCGTTCACAGTAAAAGGCAACAGACCGTCATTGCTGAACAAATGTGAAGGTCTGTAAGAATCAACTTTTGGCACTCTTTTACAAACGTGGTGTCAGCTAACACATGTGACTGACCACTTTTTAAATTAACATGATTTTGTATTATAGACTGTAACTTTAATATTTAATTAAAGTAACTGGCAAAAAAGTACATTGTTCATTAAATAAATATGGAAA
The DNA here is from genome assembly GCF_023897955.1 of Schistocerca gregaria. Taxonomy (NCBI): domain Eukaryota; kingdom Metazoa; phylum Arthropoda; class Insecta; order Orthoptera; family Acrididae; genus Schistocerca; species Schistocerca gregaria. Next base: position 1,054,232,012 of record NC_064920.1, read on the forward strand.
TGGAGCAAGTATGACTAAATATGAAATATTCATTTACAGTATCCATTTACTCTGTAACTGTGGAGGATACAATGTTCTGACAAACATTTTCACAATCAAAAAACGTAATAAACCTAGAAATAAACAAATGCAGATATGTCCCTTTCAGAGATGAGAATTATAATGAAATGCTATCATTTGAAATATTATATGTTGAAATCGCATGAAGTATTTAAAAATTATTAATCCCGGGATTCATTGTAAAAATATTTATTTTGTGTGAAGTACTAACTTTGGCATTTTTACAGATAGGCCTACTGAAACACTGTAATCTCGTCGGAAGCACTTCATTTTTGTAAGATTGCAGACGTATTCCGATATGCTTTAATACTTGAGTGTGTATTATCACACATTCTTGAAGAGCTGTGAGAAGCTGTTTTTCAGCTTTTATGACCTCCTGCCATTTCTTGGAGCTTTGTCTGTCTTTTCTAAGCGTCAAAATTCCCCGTACCGAGATTTACCCGTTTCCGGCCACACACTTCTCGTCTTTGCACCTGAGCTCTCCTGGAGCGGCTGCGTGATGTTTTCATCCCGCCCTCTCGCACGGAGGGAAACAAGCAAATTCAGTTCCCCTCTATACAAGTCCCAGGCGGACGAATAGATCGTCCACCTAGTCGTAATGCTACACTCCTCCACTCAATGCGGCACGTTATATCACTAATTTGTCACATTAAGGCACACCAAATTTTACACAACATAGATATATTGAGTACTCTATTTGTGAGCCCAAACAGTAGTTTAAGTATCTTTGTGGTTATGTATGAAAACCATGTGCTTCCTACGACATGTAGACATAAACCACATAAATGTGTGGAAAAGTTCGAGACTATTCGACATATGTTCGCCTCAAATCACATTTTCTTTTGAGCACTTCTTTGAAGGTTTCACTAAGACAAACACAGCACGTGATCAGTATTCTGGAGTCGAAGTTCAGATCATTCACAGTCCAAACACTTGTTCAAAAATTCATTCGCCCATTGACCAAGTACTGTCCCGAAAAGTGAGTCATTCTGCAGTCACCGACAGTGCTGAAGTGCGATACTTACCGAAATAAGACTGTGGCTAAGTTACCAACAAACATAGGACTTCCTAAATTCCCATAGATCCGGCACTGAATGCCAGTCTCAGTCGAATCTATACAACTGATTTATAGTGTAGGCAAAACACTTAATTCTGCTCAACATTTCAAATACTCTGTCTATGTTCTCACTACAAAACACATCTTTCATGCTGTGGAATATGTTCGACACTCTTAAACAACTAACACTTCGTCATTTCGCTACAGTTTTACCGTATCTGATTAGAAACTCTAAGACTGACGCTACCCTGTGCAGAAATCAACCATTTTCCTTTCATTTAACTCTGCGGATAGCTGGGTCAAAAATTCAGAAAATTTTCACTCTTATTTGCACGAAAATACGATCCATCTCTAGACTTTATTGTCATAAACATATTACTAGTCTATCACCACAATTTTACATACATAAATATGTTCAAACCCCTTGCAAATTAACATACATAATATAATTAACATACATAATACAACCTCGAAAATTAAGATCATACTCTGCACGAAACCCCATGTTCTACTCCCACAAGAAATTAAAATTTTAATGAGATCGAAAGATCTCGACATGCCAAATTTTTAGAGCATAATAATTAAATATTAGCTACACATCTTTCGAATGAAACCCCACCGAAAATACTTAAAGAAACACAATCAAATAACCCGTTGAAATTCCCAACCAAGTCTTATATACAGCACAATTTATTCCTCCCTTTCACAAATAATGAAATTCGTTTTTATTCTGTCGACCTCCTCTCACCAAGTTTTTTGCCGCCTATATTAGCTCACTCCTTGCAATACATTGTGTCTGTACACATTTAACATACATCTTAAATTCACCGTTTCAATCCTTCAGACAAGTAATATAACCCCTCAAATTTCTTACATACTGCACATGAAATTATATACATACCTACATTTATACACATGCCGTTCTACATTCACAAAGAGCAAAGGTGTCACTGTTCTTTTCTCGTCCATCAATGGACTTTAATTTTTAGGGGCAAAATTTGTGACAAGCTCTGCAACCCAATTTATAGTTTCGAGAGACGCACTGCTCGTTTCTTCATCAGCATCGCAAATTTCAATTACAGGTTACACAACTGTAATTTAACTCCACTAAATACTTTTCCCTCAAAAAATAATTTTCAGTCTCTCTTTCTGGCTCATCCATAGCTATTCAGCACATTACAGCAGTAGAACAGCCCCCACTTCCTCCATAATCATCAAACAATTAATTAAACACTTTCTTTACGCCGTTTCCGTCATTTCTACTGTAATATCCACAACACTATGTTCTAGCCACAAGATTTTAAAATTAAGTTAGTGTATAAACTTCAACAAATATTATCAATACTACGAATAAAAGGACTGTATCGTGTAAAAACGACTATAATTATTTCATTATTTCTGTAATTAATTATTTTCTGTGCGAATTAAAACTATTATCAGAGAACTACATTCATGGACAACGACAATTATAATCTTATTTTTGTTATCTGTGATAATTGTGGTTCAGTTGTTCTTCCTGTGCTAACCGATGAACTGTTCGGACGTGAGACGTGTGAGGTCTGTAAAGAAAAAACCTGTAATTATATATTGTTAATTATTATTTGAAAAATAGGGTCGCTATTGTCTAGAAGTGGATTTGTATTTATTTCAATTGTAATGGAATCTAATTAATATTTTCAAGTGTTAATTTTCAGCTCCGCAAATAGGAGCGCAGCCGTTAGCGCTAGTAACTTACAGCGGAGTTTACTAGTAGCTAGTATAAAAAATATGTCGGTATTTATCATTGAAAATTATTTTAAATGGTAAAGAATAGAGATAAAAGGTTTAAAGAGTTTCATCTAAATATATTACCTTGATAACATAAATCGAGAATAACAATATACAAATTGACTATTGTCTGTCTGCCGCCATCTTAGCAAAAATATCTCTGCTGCAGTTTTTATTTTAGAATATTAACAAACATAAATATTGTTATATATGAATGAATGGAAGTAAATGTGCACTGCTGGTCCCGAATCTACTTTAAAAGACAGAATTCAACTCAGATTGAATCTTAAATACAATGCTCACAGCACGTTACGTAATATCAAATTCTTATTTGCTCCTGCATGAAGCCTAATTATTTCGGACGATTTACATGAAATATTTCAATAGGAGACGTACATCAGTGTTGTGCACGGGTAGTATTTTGTGACTGAATGTTCCTTTTACTAGAGAAAAGTGCTTCCATCTTAAGTAACAGTTGTGTAAAATCTGATAATGATATGCAATTTAATGCCACTCACACGACTTTTCAGACAACATTTCTACACAACGCCAAGTGGAGATTTCTTTAGCAGAGTGACAAATCATTTTTGAGATCAAACGAATTGTTACGCTGACAATAGGTACTGGGTATTAAATTTTTTGATCTACTTGAAATTTCATTTATAAGTAATTAAAGCCACACTCCCTTCAAGACCTCTTGCTACTTTATGTTTCTCCCGCGACCGCAAATGAGGCAATAATGTCTTCAATGTTTTTCCATACGGTTTCCAACCATTAACAGAATATTTACCTTTTTTTCCTCGCCGTATCATTCTATACTAACTACATCTTCTAACCAAATATTTTTCCCATTATGCATGTCCATATTATCCCAGTCTATCTCTGATTCAACTGTAGAATTTAAATAATTCTCAGAGTCCATCGATTCATCGTCCTCGTAACCATAAGATATTCTATTCCCAACCTCTGAATTACCGATTTGAGCAGCTGCTACGTTCTCTCATTAACCACTCAACTTAAAACATTGTCTGCGTTACACATAACCCCACTTACTTCTGCCGAATCGCTACAAAGTTTATTGCAGTTACGTTCATGAACACCCACCGATAACTCGTAAACTTCTTTACTTAAAACATCCATTACATCCGTCACTACATTATAGAATTCGGCACCTATAAGTTCGTGAACCCGCAAGTACGTCATATAAACTGCTGCTACTGAAAGTGCCACATAAGAATTCACTGCACACTGGAATTATGCCAAACAAGTATCTACGTTTGCCTCTGTTACATTTTCTCTACTCTCAGATTGCTCCGACACACTGTATTCTGATCCACTGCCTAACACCTCACATTCACATTCATCCTTCCACATCCGCTCATAATTAATGCTTTTATCAAGAGCCATCGCTTCAGTTCCATCAGTAAAAACAAATGCACAAATTACTTCATCTGAGATATCTAAATTAGTAGTTTCAACCTTCGCCACTTCATTACCGAAAAAAATCACCTTTACTTTCCTTTAACAATAAAACACCCACATCCGCTAATACATAATAAAATTTATCACCAGCTGGCAAGGCTATTGCTACGCCGCCTTCACAAAAACCTCCACACATTTCCATCAATGCACTACAAAATTCATCTCCAGCTGACGTCAGTACAACTTCACTGCCTTCACAGATAGCTTCATCAACTTGCTCCCATAAAAATCATCTACACTGCTATCGCCTACATAACTATAATTGTTGCTACAGACTAGCACCTAATCAGGGTTCCTCATAGATTCCATCTCCATCAAATTACGATACACCTCAGCCTCTCTTCTGATTACTGAAATCTTTCATTCAACATACATTCATTGCATCGTTCACTTCAGTTCCACAAAATAAATTTTTGGCCCCATATCCTGTATACATGGAAGAATCCAGAAGATACTAAAAGGTATGAGATAGATTATATAATGGTAAGACAGAGATTTAGGAACCAGGTTTTAAATTGTAAGACATTTCCAGGGGCAGATGTGGACTCTGACCACAATCTATTGCAGATTAAAATTGAAGAAACTGCAAGAAGGTGAGAATTTAAGCAGATGGGACTTAGATAAACTGACTAAACAAGAAGTTGTAGAGTTTCAGGGAGAGCATAAGGAAACAATTGACGGCAATGGGGGAAAGAAGTACAGTGGAAGAAGAATGGGTAGCTCTGAGGGATGAAGTAATGAGGCAGCAGAGGATCAAGTAGGTAAAAAGACGAGGGCTAGTAGAAATCCTTGGGTAACAGAAGAAATATTGAATTTAATTGATGAAAGGAGGAAATATAAAAATGCAGTAAATGAAGCAGGCAAAAAGGAATACAAACGTCTCAAAAATGAGATCGACAGGAAGTGCAAAATGGCTAAGCAGGGATGGCCAGAGGACAAATGTAAGGATGTAGAGGCTTATCTCACTAGGGGTAAGATAGATACTGCCTACAGGAAAATTAAAGAGACCTTTGGAGAAAAGAGAACCTCTTGTGTGAACATCAAGAGCTCAGATGGAAACCGAGTTCTAACCAAAGAAGGGAAAGCAGAAAGATGAAAGGAGTATAAAGAGGGTCTAAACAAGAGCGACGTACTTGAGGACAATATTATAGAAATGGAAGAGAATGTAGATGAAGATGAAATGGGAGATACGATACTGCGGGAAGAGTTTGACAGAGTGCTGAAAGACCCGGGCAGAAATAAGGCCCCGGGAGTAGAAAACATTCCGCTACAACTACTGACGGCCTTGGGAGAGCCAGTCCTGACAAAACTCTACCATCTGGTGAGCAAGATGTATGAGACAGGCGAAATACCCTCAGACTTCAAGAAGAATATAATAATTCCAATCCCAAAGACAGCAGGTGTTGACAGATGTGAAAATTGTCGAACTATCAGTTTAATAACTCACTGCTGCATTATACTAACGCGAATTCTTTACAGACAAATGGAAAAACTGGTAGAAGCCGACCTCGGGGAAGATTACATTGGATTCCGCAGAAATGTTGGAACACTTGAGGAAATACTGACCCTATGACTTATCTTAGAAAATAAATTAAGGAAAGGCAAACCTACGTTTCTTGCATTTGTAGACTTAGAGAAAGCTTTTGACAATGTTGACTGGAATACTCTCTTCCAAATTCTAAAGGTGGCAGGGGTAAAATACAGGGAGCGAAAGGCTATTTACAATTTGTACAGAAACCAGATGGCAGTTATAAGAGTCGAGGGACATGAAAGGGAAGCAGTGGTTGGGAAGGGAGTGCGACAGGGTTCTAGCCTTTCCCCGATGTTATTCAATATGTATATTGAGCAAGCAGTAAAGGAAACAAAAGAAAAATTCAGAGTAGGTATTAAAATCCATAGAGAAGAAATAAAAACTTTGAGTTTCGCCGATGACATTGTACACTCCAGGAAATTGAAATAAGAACACCATGAATTCATTGTCCCAGGAAGGGGAAACTTTATTGACACATTCCTGGGGTCATATACATCACATGATCACACTGACAGAACCACAGGCACATAGACACAGGCAACAGAGCATGCACAATGTCGGCACTAGTACAGTCTATATCCACCTTTCGCAGCAATGCAGGCTGCTATTCTCCCATGGAGACGATCGTAGAGATGCTGGATGTAGTCCTGTGGAACGGCTTGCCATGCCATTTCCACCTGGCGCCTCAGTTGGACCAGCGTTCGTGCTGGACGTGCAGACCACGTGAGACGACGCTTCATCCAGTCCCAAACATGCTCAATGGGGGACAGATCCGGAGATCTTGCTGGCCAGGGTAGTTGACTTACACCTTCTAGAGCACGTTGGGTGGCACGGGATACATGCGGATGTGCATTGTCCTGTTGGAACAGCATGTTCCCTTGTCGGTCTAGGAATGGTAGAACGATGGGTTCGATGACGGTTTGGATGTACCGTGCACTATTCAGTGTCCCCTCGACGATCACCAGAGGTGTACGGCCAGTGTAGGAGATCGCTCCCCACACCATGATGCCGGGTATTGGCCCTGTGTGCCTCGGTCGTATGCAGTCCTGATTGTGGCGCTCACCTGCACAGCGCCAAAAACGCATACGACCATCATTGGCACCAAGGCAGAAGCGACTCTCATCGCTGAAGACGACACGTCTCCATTCGTCCCTCCATTCACGCCTGTCGCGACACCACTGAAGGCGGGCTGCACGATGTTGGGGCGTGAGCGGAAGACGGCCTAACGGTGTGCGGGATCGTAGCCCAGATTCATGGAGACGGTTGCGAATGGTCCTCGCCGATACCCCAGGATCAACAGTGTCCCTAATTTGCTGGGAAGTAGCGGTGCGGTCCCCTGCGGCACTGCGTAGGATCCTACGGTCTTGGCGTGCATCCGTGCGTCGCTGCGGTCCGGTCCCAGGTCGACGGGTACGTGCACCTTCCGCCGACCACTGGCGACAATATCGATGTTCTGTGGAGACCTCACGCCCCACGTGTTGAGCAATTCGGCGGTACGTCCACCCGGCCTCCCGCATGCCCACTATACGCCCTCGCTCATAGTCCGTCACCTGCACATACGGTTCACGTCCACGCTGTCGCGGCGTCCTACGAGTGTTAAAGACTGCGATGGAGCTCCGTATGCCACGGCAAACTGGCTGACACTGACGGCGGCGGTGCACAAATGCTGCGCAGCTAGCGCCATTCGACGGCCAACACCGCGGTTCCTGGTGTGTCCGCTGTGCCGTGCGTGTGATCATTGCTTGTACAGCCCTCTCGCAGTGTCCGGAGCAAGTATGGTGGGTCTGACACACCGGTGTCAATGTGTTCTTTTTTCCATTTCCAGGAGTGTAATTCTGTCAGAGACAGCAAAGGACTTAGAGGAGCAATTGAACGGAATGGACATTGTCTTGAAAGGAGGATATAAGATGGACATCAACAAAAGCAAAACGATCATTATGGAATGTAGTCGAATTAAGTCAGGTTATGCTGAGGGAATTAGATTAGGAAATGAGTCACTTAAAGTAGTAAAGGAGTTTTGCTATCTCGGGAGCAAAATAACTGATGATGGTCGAAGTAGAGAAGATACAAAGTGTAGACTGGCAATGGCAAGGAAAGCGTTTCTGAAGAAAAGAAATTTGCTAACATCGAGTATAGATTTATGTGTCAGTAAGTCGTTTCTCAAAGTATTTGTATGGAGTGTAGCCAGGTGTGGAAGCGAAACATGGACGATAAATTGTTTGGACAGGAAGAAGATTTCGAAATATGGTGCTACAGAAGATTGCTGAATATTAGATGGGTAGATCACATAACTAATGAGGAGGTATTGAATAGAATTGTGGAGAAGAGGAGTTTGTGGCACAACTTGACGAGAAGAAGGGACCGGTTGGTAGGACATGTTCTGAGGCATCAAGGGATCACCAGTTTAGCATTGGAGGGCAGCGTGGAGGGTAAAAATAGTAGAGGGAGACCAAGAGATGAATACACTAAGCAGGTTCAGAAGAATGTAGGTTGCAGTACGTATTGGGAGATGAAGAAACTTGCACAGGATAGGGTGGCATGGAGAGCTGCGTCAAACCAGTCTCAGGACTGAAGACTACAACAACAAAAACATCCTCAACATCAAATTTTGCCATACATTTTGAGCCTTTCTTGTGTTATATTTATGGTTGCCTTGTTTAAAGTTAATCACTATTTTTGTGGCTTCTTTGCCGAATTTTCGACACCCACACGATTTTTAAAACAATGTGTCTTTTCCACGGCAGTTTCTTGGGCCACCTGCTGACCTGAGATGTTGCGATCTCTAATGACCAAACCTCGTGTTCTGGTGTTGCATTTCGTAAGGCTTCTGCTCCTCAGGGCTTAGTTCATGTTTTTTTTTTTTCAATTGTATTACCATTTTCATTTCCCCTTTGAAAATTATTATAACAGTGATGATTATTTCTTTTGTGATCACTCAAATCATTTTGTATGTTACCGTTGTTCCAGTTACGGTAACAGTTTCCCTGTCTACTGTTCCAGTTTAGGGGCTTGAATTTCAACGACTGTTCAAGTTTCTCAATAAAATCTAAAAACTCGTCGATTGACTTTGTCGGACTGTGGACAAGATACCATTGCAAAAATTCCGGTAAGCATTTCTTGAGCACTGCAATCTCTATCAACGCTCCCACCGGACAGTTTATATGCGTCGACTTAGCCAATATACGCACAGAAAAATTCCGTATCAGTCCACTTCCTTGCCTGAAATTTGATCCTTTTAGGAACTCATTCTGAAGTTGCGTTTGATTCACATCACTCATAGGTAGTATATAAAGCATTCTTTAAATTTGCCCATGACTTTGCATTGTCCTCAGGGGGTGAGATTATTGGTAGTTGGGAGCTCTACGTTAGGCGTGTTATGGGGCCCTTTAGGGATTTGGTTGACAAGAAAGGAAAGAAAACCTGTCCACTCCGTGTGCATACAGGGTGGAGTCATTACAGATATGGAAAGGTTCCTCCCAGATGCCATGAAGAGTACAGGTTGCAGCCAACTGTAGGTGGTGGCTCAAATCGGTAACAATGATGTGTGTCACTTTGGATCAGAAGAGATTCTCTCTGGTTTCGAATGGCTAACAGAAGTGGTAAAGGCTACCAGTCTTGGTTGCAAGATGAAATCAGAGCTGACCATTTGCAGCATAGTCGGCCGTACCGATTGTGAACCTCTGGTACAGAGCCGAGTGGAGGGTCTGAATCAGAAGCTCAGACGGTTCTGCGACCGTGTAGGCTGGATAGGCTGGAGATTCCTCGACTTGCGTCGAAGGGTGGTTGGGTTTCAGGTTCCGCTAAATAGGTCAGGCGGCCACCATACGCAGGAGGCGCCTACACGGTAATGAGGGGCTGTATGGCGTGGACTGGGCAGTTTTTTACCTTAGAGGGTCTCGGGAAAACACAAGAAAGACTTAGGTCACAAATGGTGCAGGCTGAACACAGGAAGAAAGTACATACAGGAATCACTGGTATAACAGTTGTAAATTGTCGTACCTGTGTTGGGAAAGTACAAGAGCTCCAAGCTGCTAATAGAAAGCACTGATGTTCAAATCGTTCTAGTTACTGAAAGCTGGCTAAAGCCGGATACAAGCTCAGCCGAAATTTTTGCGAAGAAACTAACGGTGTTCCCAAAGGATAGGTTAAATACGGTGGGCGGTGGCGAATTTGTTGCTGTTAGAAGTTGTTTAACTTGTCGCGAAATTGAAGTAAATACTTTCTGTGAGTTACTGTGGGCAGAGGTCATTGTTGGCAACCGGAATAAAATAATAATTGGATCTTTTTACCGACCTGCCAATTCAGATGATACAAGTGCTGACAGGTTCAAAGAAAACTTGAGTTTGATTTCAAACACATATTCCCGACTCATACGACAATCCTCGATACGTTGGCGAAAATACATGTTTAATTCTGGAGATACGCATAAAATATGATCCGACATTGTGCAAAACGCATTCTCTGAAAATTATTTCCAGCAGTAAGTTCATGAGCCCATGCAAATAGTAAGGGGTTGTGAAAACGCTCTTGACCTCTTAGCAACAAATAGTCCTGAGTTAATACTAGCATCAAAACCGATACAAGGATTAGTTAACACAGGGTTGTCGTAGCGAGATGGAATATTTTAATCCCCAAATCCTCCAAAAATAAGCGAAAAATATACCAGTTCATAAAAGCAGATACAAATTCACTTGACGCCTTCCCGAGAGACAATATAGACTCATTCCAAGTTAATAATACAAGTGTAGACCACATGTGGCTTGAATTCAAAGATAGTATCGACAGAAATTTAGAGATTTATACCAAATAAATTAATAAACGTCGGAGCTGATACTCCTTGGTACACAGGTTACAACACTGTTGCAGAGACAACGAAACAAACGTGCCAAATTTAAACAGACGCAAAATCCCCAAGATTGGCGATCTTATACAGAAGCTCGAAATTTAGCGCGTACTTCAATGAGAGATGCTTATAACAGTTTCCACAACGAAACTTTGTCTCGAAACTAGGCAGAAAATCCTAAGATATTCTGGTTGTGTGTGAAGTATGTTAGCGGCAAGAAACAATCAATGCCTTTTCTACTCGACAGCAATGGAGATACTATCGAAGACAGTGCTGCCGAAGCAGAGTTACCAAACAGAGCCTTCCGAAATGCCTTCACAAAAGAAGAAGTAAATATTACATAATTCGAATCGAGAACAGCTACCAACATGAGTAACGTATAAGTAAATATCCTCGGTGTAGTGAAGCAACTTAAACCATTTAATAAAAGCAAGTCTTCTGATCCAGACTGTGTACCAATTAGGTTTGTTTCGGAGTATGCTGATGCATTAGCTCCATACTTAACAGTCATACACAACCGTTCGCTCGACGAAAGATCTGTACCCAAAGACTGGGAAGTTGCACGGGTCACACCAATATTCAAGAAAGGTGATAGGAGTGATCCACTAAATTACAGGCGCATATCGTTAACGTCGATAATGCAGCAGGGTTTTGGAACATATATTGTTTTCGAATATTATGAGTTACCTCGAAGAAAACCGTCTATTGACACACAATCAATATGGGTTTAGAAAACATCGTTCTTGTGACACACAACTAGCTCTTCATTCGCATGAAGTTTTAAGTGCTATTGACAAGGGATTTGAGATCGGTTCCATACTACTGGATTTCAGGAAAGCTTTTGACACTGTACCACACAAGCGGCTTGTAGTGAAATTGCGTGCTTATGGCATATCTTCTCAGTTATGTGACTGGATTTGTGATTTCCTGTCAGAGAGGTCACAGTTCGTAGTAACTGACGGAAAGTCATCGTGTAAAACAGAGGTGATTTCTGGCGTTGCCCGAGGTAGTGTTATAGGCCCTTTGCTGTTCCTTATCTATATAAACGATGTTGGAGACAATATGTGCAGCCGTCTTAGGTTATTTCCAGATGACGCTATCGTTTATCGACTAATAAACGAATTGCAAAACGATTTAGGAAACATATCTGAATGATGTGAAAATTGGCAGTTGACCCTAAATAACGAAAAGTGTGAGGTCATTCACATGAGTGCTTAAAGGGACTCGTTAAATTTCGGTTACACGATAAATCAACTAATCTAAAAGCCATAAATTCAACTAAATACCTAGGTCTTACAATTTCGAACAACTTAAACTGGAAGGAACACATAGAAAACGTTGTGGGGAAGGCTAACCAAAGACTGCGTTTTATTTGCAGAACACTGAGGAGACTGCCTACACTACGCTTGTCCGTCCTGTTTTAGAATACTGCTGCGCAGTGTGAGCTCCTTACCACATACGACTGACGGTGTACTTCGAAAAAGTTCACAGAAGGGTGGTACGTTTTTTATTATCGCGAAATATGGGAGAGAGTGTCACAGAAATGATTCAGGATTTGGGCTGGACATGAATAAATTAAAGGCGTTTTTCGTTGCGACGGAATCTTCTCACGAAATTCCAATCACCAACTTTCTCCTCCGAATGCGAAAATATTTTGTTGACACCAGTCTACATAGGGAGAAACGATCACCACGATAAAATAAGGAAAATCAGAGCTCGTACGGAAAGATATAGGTGTTGTTTCTTTCCGTGCGTTATACGAGACCTAGGGTATTTATGTAAGGACTTTCCAAAGTGGACCATGTAGTGATACATATCCATGTGTGGGTACTTTTTCAATAAATCCACAAAAGTTCTAGATAAAGTCTCAAGTACAAAGGTCAAGATAATTCTGTGTGCGGACATTAACATCAACACTAATATCATAAATGAAAGCAGCAGCACCTTCATAAACATACTTCAAAGTTTTTGCATGTCCCTATTGGTCAATAGTGCAACAAAGGTTACTACAATGACTGCATCAGTAATTGACCATGTGGCCACAAATACGGACAGGAAAAAGTGTGATGTAGCTGTAGAAGATCTCGGACTATCAGATCACGACAGTCAAATAACAACAGTAAAATCAGGCACAGAATCATGCCCTATACTACAAGCCTACAAATGACATCTATGAGAAACAAAATATAAGATTTTTTCAAAAGAGCTAGAAAAACAAAGCTGGTATGATGTGTATAAGGAAACCAAAGTGAATACGAAATTCTGTAAATTCTACACATTGTTTAAAGTGAACTTTGAAAAGGCATTTCCAATAGTATGCATGTGCGTATCAACATCTGACAAAAACAGAAGGATAACAGCAGGTATTAAGAACTCCTCCCAAACATTTAACACCTCAGTTCCATAAAAAAGATTCGCAATGATCCAGAATTTTTAAATTTCTATCACAGATACAAAAAGATCTATAGGAGCGTGCTGACTGCTGCAAAAAAATCATCTGAGGACTAAATTATACAATGGAGAGAATAAAAGCAAAGTAGTTTTGGATGTTATACAAAAGGAAACGGCGAGAGGCAAACAATCACAGAATAACATACTGCTAAGGGAAGGGGATAAGATAATAAATGATCCACAGAACTTATCAAACTATGTAAACGAGCATTTTTCAAGTATTGCAGAGAAGCTACAGCAAAAATTCCTCAAAACAAATACAACACCTGTAAATAATGTTGCACTAAATACAATGATGTTACAGCCAACAGCCAACAGCTTGTTATGCCCTTAGAATCCTACGATCAGTGTGTAAAATGCACTGTCTTTTAGTTATATATTATTCATATGTACACTCAGCTCTTAGCTGTGGCATTGTTTTTTGGTGAAGAAATGCACAAAACAAGAACACAATTTTCCCACTCCAGAAAAGAGCCATAAGAATAATAACCAAATATACTAGTCGAGTTCATTGTAAAGATCTGTTCAAAACACTGGGGATTTTAACTGCTCCATGTGAATATATTGACCAGTCAGTTGTACACATCAAAAATAACCTTGGTAATTACTGCACAAACAGCTCTGTTCATGACCATGCAACAACAGATAGACTCAATTTACACTTAGCAAGAAAAAATAGACATAAAACTCAAAACAGCATTTTCTACCAAGAAATAAAACTGTACAATAAATTACCAAAAGAGATTAAAGAAATTGAAAAAATACACTTATTTAAAAAGGCAGCTAAAAGTACCTGTTGTGCAATACATTTTATACATTGAAGGATTACTTACAAGGGGAGGCCGCCAATTGTGAAATTCAGATTCGATTCATACTGCGCATCATAAAAGCTCATGGCCAGAGGTGTAATGTGGCAAAGCACCAAGATGCACTTCTCAGCCGTTGTTGAGAAAATCGACAGTTAAAAGAACCCATAGAAGTGAAATACTCTCTACGATCAATAAATTACTACGGCGTCGTGGCGCAGCGGTAAGCGCATGGGTTCGTAATTCGAAGGTCGCGGGGTCGAATCTCGCCCCATGCAATTTTGCAATTTTTTTACCATTAGTTTTTTGTAATTCATATATATATATATATATATATATATATATATATATATATATATATATATATATATAAATAAATTGCTTATGCTTGTTGGTGAAGGCGGATCGCTCTCCAATTGTACCGCCTCCATTTTTCCGTTTGTTTAACAGGGTATACCAAAGCTCTCACGTCCGCACTGATTTTCGACTATGTTATAAGTTGCGCTAGCAGGCAACTACGCTGTTATGTGGCGGCTCGTTTCGGTACGTTCAGCATCTGTCCTTCAAGTGCAACCACCGAGTAACGGAATTTATATTTCTTACCTGCCACACCAAATTTGTGTTCGTGGGGTCTCTATTCTAATTCGAACGTTGGCTTACGCTATACGTATTCGTTTCGGAATATCGTTTCTACGTCTTCCGTTAACTACACGTGGTTAACATTACGAAGACAATTAATAACATTTGTGAAATACAACTTTGTTTGCGGAAAGCATAATCATCTTCGAAGTCGGCAGTTTTTCCACGACAAACGACTTTCAACAACTTATTATATGCATAATTGTTGCAACTGATTGCCGGGAATTATATATATATATATATATGTGTGTGTGTGTGTGTGTGTGTATACACATTTGAATTACAAAAACCAAATACTAAAAAAAAATCGTTGAGAGTATTTCACCGCAACTGTTTCTTTTAGCCGTCGATTTTCTCGACAACGGCTGAGAAGTGCATCTTGGTGCTTTGCCACATTACACCTCTGGCCAGTATGAATCGAATCTGAATTTCACAATTGGCGGCCTCCCCTTGTTAGACTATACAAAGTAGGGGTTGATAAAGAAATGTTGCTGAAATAAATAATAATAATAATAATAATAACGATTATAAAACATCCAACATTCCACATAACTCTCTCACTTTATGTTTTTTTCCTCCTTTTTCCCTTAAAATTCTTAACTCCCAAGCTATGCATAGCACAATACTAACACCTCTTCCTTTTTCTGAGCTCAACATCTCACTCATTATGGAGGGATGCTGACTCAGTTTTGCAGGATAGCAAATCAGATGTTTCAGTATAGAAAATTGCCCAGAGATCACCAGTGTGTGTGTGTGTGTGTGTGTGTGTGTGTGTGTGTGTGTGTGTGTGTGTGTGTGTGTAGTGAGTGAAGTTTTATTAAACAATGTGTGTGCAGTCACCGATAGTGAGATATGAGTGAATGGTGTAGCATTACGTTACTTTAATAAGTTATTTGTAAAAAAAAGCATTATATATCAGGAGTAAATCTAATGATTATATCTAACTAGAAGTATATACGAATTAGCTTATTTTAAATTGATCTAAACTTGCAAATATTTTGGCATCCCCTATATCCTTGTAAAAATAGATCTACAGATGAATAAAGCTGCCTCCTCCTCCTCCTCCTCCTCCTACTACTACTACTATTTTCTGTATCTTTGTCCATGTAACACCTTCCAAAATATTAAAGCTGGTCACGTGCTCGGGTGAGGTATTTATCTATTATTGTTTTAGAATGAGTGGGTATTTCCCATGATAAGCTGTAATTAGTTTCCTTTATTAACATACAAACGTTATCTACACTTTTCCATAATTAGTGTACTTTATACCTTGTTTCTTGTTGATCATTTTCTCTTTCTTCCTAAATTGTTGCATCATTAGTGTACGTGAGGTTATTAACATATTTATTTCCATACCCAGCTTTATTTCTTGCCCTCAGTTCTAAATCAAGCGATTTATATGAACATTACATTAGGTCAGCGACAATCTGTGGCTGTGTTAAGTCTCTTGCTGGAAGTGATTTCTTCAGTTTTGTTATTGCAACCTTTTATTATTATTTTTGTGTCCTTGTGTACGTTTTTATAGCTTCAATAAGATGTGTAGGATATCCAACCTCAGTCATTATGTCCCGTCGTTTCTTTCTGTTTACTCTGTCAAAAGCTTTTACAAAGCCAAGAAAAAGATTTTTGCGTCTCTAAATTGACTTTTCGTCGCTTCCCTAAAATTCTTTTTATGGGAAATATATCATCGCTACATGAATGACGTTTCTGAAATCCACTTTGTTCTTCTGATAAGAAAGTGTAAATTATGGTGTTCATACGATTATCTAACATCTTTTTGTAAATATTTTATAAATTGAATTTAGGAGAATAATTCCTCTATAATTTTCAAAGTTGTTTCTTTGACATTGTTAAAAAATTTGTGTCACATCTTAAATTTTCCAACAGTTAGGTATTTTACATCAATGGAAAGCTTCACGCAAAAAAAGTTATATTTTGAAATCAGAAAAACGACCGGCATATCTTAAAAGTTTCAAGTTAATACCATCTGGTGCCCATGCTTCTGTTTTTCATAATATTAAAAAAAACTGAAAACTTTTCTAATTCTGTATCACTGTGTATGGATTTTTAAGTACATTGCGTCTCTGTCGTTGTTAATGGTCTTGTGCGAACTGTGATATACCTTTTGCATTTCTTACTTTTATGTTTTCATCCTCTTTAAAAGCAAAGAGAAAAGATGAGGTGGTAGTAGCCCAGCGTAGAGCCTGTGCCTACCGTCAGGTATTTTTGACTTTCAGATGTTAAAAGACACAGCAGTTTTTGTTCTTGTACGAGTTGTTGGAAGGAAGGTTTCGCTCAGTGAGTTAACGAGTGAGAACCGCCATTTTTTAGCGAGTAATTGCAGACCGCCATTGTGTGTATTTTCTATGTGCATCGAACAGAAATATAGTAGTGTTTTATTAACAGAATATTTGTGAGAGTTATTATTATTTCAAATAGTAATGCAATAAGAAGAACGGAAGCCCACCTGTGTACTTCGGAAAATTTACGAAGATCCGAATATAACAACACGGCCACAGTCAAGGAGACGGCGATCGGACATAATATTAATAATTGGTACGCATAAAATACTATGAAGACGATTTATTTATATAAATATAAACTAAAATGATTCCTTTCCCGTTACAGGCAATGCCTAGCTTATTGTGCTTGTCCTTCATGCCAAAGAATTAATCTCTTTAATTCATCCATTTTACAAAAGCCACACATTCCAACATTTTATTATCATTCATTCCCTATCCTATTATATTATCATTTTATTATATTATAAAGTGGCGACAAGTGACAGGCACGATACGTACTGGGCAAAACTGTGAATACTAGTATTGTTAGGAAAATTAATGAACAAGTGCAAATTTCAGTTCATGATATGAGTGAGAAATTAAAAGGCATAATGAGAGAAAATTTTGAGACACTAACACACACATATCGACAGGAGCTATCCGGTATTAGAGAAACCCAAGAGAATTTACAGGCAATGCAAAAGAATACGCAGGTTAACTTAGACAATGTACAATCAGAAGTAGTGAAACTACATTCTTTCTGTGACGACTTGCCAGAAAATGTAGAGAAAATCACAGTGGAGATAGGGTTACTCAAGTTAGAACACAAGAGAATCAACTCAGACATTGTGCAGCTTTACGAAACGGTAAAGAGTAATACAAAGGACGAAAACACAACGTTCGCAGAAAAATGCGTACGTGAACAGCGCACTTATGTGGAAGCGGTAAAGGAAGTAATGGGGGAAAAGGAAGAAGAAATCTTAAAACGCATAGAACAGGATATCAGACAGGTAGAACAAAGGTTAAGGGACGAAATAGTTAGCAAACAAAGTACGGTAATATCATCGCCGGGGGCGGTAAGCGGAGCGCTAAACAGCCATCCGCCAGTGGGAGGAATCAGTGGCGCGGACAACAATGCCCAACCCACGCCGCGCGACCGCATGTCGACGCACGACGCGAGCAACGGGCAAAATTTTTGTCAAACAAATATACCGTCACTGCAGGGAAATGCTGTTCCGCCCTCCTGGACAACGTTGTTAATGGATGAGAGCTTAATAAAACATCGACAGTTTCCCGTATTCTCAAATGAGAAAAAGGGAACGCACCCGGTAGTGTTTGTCCGAGCCTTCAGAAATGTACTGCCGAGGACTTGGACAGAAGCTCAAAGATCAAATATGTAGTAGGACATACCGAAGGTGATGCCCTTTTGTGGGCTACGGAGATGTCAGAACTTTGCGAGACATATGATCAGTTTGAGAATGCATTTTTAGATAAATACTGGTCTACAGCTATCCAGGAGAGGTTAAGACGAGAGGTATTTAACCCAGTACCATATCATTCAAAATCCGGGGGGCTAAGAAACTATTTTGAAACATATCTAAACAAGACCCGTTACTGGAATAATCCGATCTCTCATGTAGATGTATGGAAAATCTTAAAGAACAAGTTACCTGCAAATGTTAGGGAAAAATTAGTAACTGTTCCCGAATATGACCTTGAGTATTTTCTTTCAGTGCTCGACTCAATAGATCTGATTCATGAGGATGGGCAAGCCATGCCTAGTTATCGTAACGGTAATGAACGCTACCCAAACGGAAAGAACAACTATGGTAACGTCAATGGATTTGGAAACTATAGGGGTCGTGTGCGTATGAATGAATGGCATCCGTATGCACCGCCGCGTCACGACGGCAATCCGTGCAATCGGCCTACCCACCAGCCACAGGGTGACTGAGGGTACGAAAATAAATATCAGCCCCATAGGTACGGCAATGGCCGAGACATTAGGAATCCGAGGGAAAACTTTGACAACAGGCGACAAGGAAATGCAAATTACCAGGATCGGAATATGCAACACAGGGATCCGAGAGAGAACAGGCAGCCAGTACAATCAAATCGAAACAACCGGGACACGAACTGGCGAGCACGCGAACATACAGTGAACATAGTAGAAATGACGGCAGAGAATGAATCCATACCTTTACCACCCCCAAGCAATATTAATCGAGCGTGACTAGAGGAAGAAGGTAATGAACTGTCAATGTGCCACAGTACTAATATGAGCGACATAAACACTAACACGAACAGAGACGGAAAGGAGGAAGTAGAAACTGAAACAAACCTACACATACAGCACATCCGGAATCAATTTTTTAGGTATGACAAGGACACAGAAATGAAAGAAGACCTGTTTACTGAGGAGAAAGGAACAACACCCAAGGTAAGTGAAATTATTCAAGCAATAATAAAGGTAAAAGTGCGAAACATAGATGTACCCGTTGTTTTGGATACTGGCGCGTCGACAAGCCTCATGTCTACTAGCTTGTTCAAAGAGATAGCGAGGGAAGTAAGTGTACCCACGCTACCCATGGAGAACTGTAAGATCGTAACGGCAATGGGAAGTAAATCTAAGGTTATAAAATTACAGGTCAGCATACCCATTAGCATATGTGGTGTAACTTTGCAGTGTACTTTCTTGTTGATAGACAAACTGATAGTGAACTGTATACTTGGTATGGAGGTGTTCAGAAGGTATGGGGTAAAAATAGATATCGGCAGCGGGGAATGTCAATTTCATGTAGGTAGGAGGTTTGTCACTCTATGAAGAATAAACCGATTGGCGCTCGGTTCCTCTCCAGCTAGGGGGTACAATAATTATATTTTCGTTACCCTCTCCCTCTTCTACTGTCCTGTTTAGTCAATAAGGAAAGTTCAATTATCTTCTACTATCTAAAATGCAGAGATGAGAATGCAACCTAGTCGTTAGAGATTTTTCTTGTAATTTTGGTATTGAGCTTTCTTAAGACTTAAATATCTATAGAAACACAAGAAACTTTTTCATATTCCCTAAGAGAACACAAAATATATGGGAAGAAATAAAACAATTGTACACAATAGTGGACGAGTGAAAATCATTAGATTACGTAGTTACAATACATAAAAATAATTAAACAAGAGCGATGGAAAAGAAAGGAATTCACAGCGGGCGAGCTTTGAGCTAGCGACACGAGCGATGAAGAGTACTGAGACGCGCAGCCGCGCTTGAAGCGGAGTGTACTTAATAACAATTACATACGAAGCGGCTATCAGCTGATCGTAGGGGTCGAGTAGGCAAAAAGCACGGTTGAGTTCAGTGTCCTCAGCTAGATGCGCAAAGACACACTGCGCATCGCGACGGAAACCATTCTAGAATTTAAGCGAATCTACGTTTGTGGTGACATAACATGCATGAATGAATCTAGGAAGAGAATGAAAGTGTATTAGAGTAATATGAGTGTATTTATATTTATGAGAAGAAATAAATAGGGCGGTGGTTCTAGTGTAAGAACCCTGTAGGTAATACATGAGTATAAATGGCGATTTATGTGGAAGATTTTTTAATGAATAATTACATGGATATACGGCGATGACTATGAAGATTAATTTTGCAGTGGTACCTAGGAAAGGGCCACGAAGGCGACGTAAGAAAGAATAGATTATTAAGTTTTAAGTCTTAGAATGAATGGTTGTATGAACGTGGAAAGCAAAGTATGATGATGTATGTACGGTAAGTAATTATGAAAACGACCATCTTGAAGAAGCAGTGAAGAATAAAGAAGAAACAGTGGAGTCCATAGTAACAAAGGTACACGCCACATTTAAAGTACACTACAATACAGTGATCTGCTACACAGGCGTCAGAAAGTAAAACAAATTAGTATGAAAAATATTTCTTTAGCGACTAACTGTTACAGCTTGAACAACTATAAGGTGAATATTAATGAAAATATGATATAAGGTTCGTATGAGGAACGAGCACAAAATGCAGTGAAACAAAATTTTCTACACTGAGTTCTTGACACACGCAGAAGCGAAAACAGTACTTTAACATAAGCACGTTCTTCTTTCGCGGGAATGAATTATGAGTGGAATTACACATGGCAAAAATACAGTAAAAGTATCGGCCACACGTTACAAAGGGTAAACAAGTACATGTCGTCGCATCAATAAGGCAGAAATATGACTTGAAATATGTGTACATGAATGTGTAATATTACGACGATTAACAAGCAGTGATGAAGTCAGGACTGTCAAAGGAAAAAACATCCTACACACTCGCTCACAAACGAGCACTTGTAAATATTGTACGTAGTATGGTGTCTATCAAATTATTATTATATTATATTATAGATCGTACATGTACTTGTCTCAATATTTGACGATGATCGTCGTGTCACAGAATTCCCCGTCGTCTTCATGCTCCCCTTACGCTAACAGCAACTGAACCTTAACTAGCAGACAGAAAATGAGGGCAGCATAGTCCGGTACACTCGCTGTATTTCGCTCTCAACGAGAACAGGTGACAGTCGATCATGAAAGCAGGAAGATGCGCCCGTGACGAGGCGCCACGAGGCAGCGTGCTGAAAGCTCCGTCACGATCCCCCTGCCACGGTTCTTTACTTTTGATAGCGCTTTAGAGGTCAGTGGCTGCATCATCTGTCTAAATTGGACTGCAGGACCCTCGCTCTGAAGTCGTCACCTGGATTTCCATGAAACATTAACTCGCCATGCCAATGAGTTAAAATGTGTGTCGAAATTTGCACCATTTTACTATATTGATCTCATGGTCGATACTAGCTCCCATTAATGCGTCGAAGTTCGGACACAATTGGGTACTCTTGCAATAAATCGTTTATAATATTCCATGTTGGCAAGTCACTGTGTCTTTAAATAACGGACCAACATGTTTCTCTGTCATCATTCCTTCACTTCCGGCTTTGGTTATATCACGATACTGAACAAATTCTGTCTACTTATGAACCGCTTACTGCAGAATTGTAATATCTCCTCATATCCTGTTTTTCACACTAGACACAAACAACTGAATAAAAGCAGTTTAATGCAGCTTATCTCCTGACGTATTCGTGGTTTCTTGGAGTAGGTATACTTGCTTGTTATATACATGAAGAAGTCAAGTATGTCGTAAACGAAAAGAGGGGAGGACTGTAGCTGTTGGACATGTTCCTTTTCTGCAGTACAAAGGATTTCGAAATTAATTTTAGCTACTTGTTTTTAAATAGAACTGCCATATAAAAGTCTTTTGTTGCAATAAACACTGCTTGTTACATGGTTCTGAATTATGTTTGAAGGTTTACATGGTTGAATTACTTTGTTATCTTAGTCTGCATCACAAAAAAAGTGGTTCAAATGGCTCTGAGCACTATGGACTTAACTTCTGAGGTCATCTGTCCCCTAGAACTTATAACTACTTAAACCTAACTAACCTGAGGACATCACACACATCCATGCCCGAGGCAGGATTCGAACGTGCCACCGCAGTGGTCACTCGGCTCCAGACGGTAGCGCCTGGAACCGCTCGGCCACACCGGCCGGCGTCTGCATCACAAGGTGCTGCTGTTGTCGGCCATGAAGGGTCAGAATTCCAAACCTGCATCTTGTCTCAAGGGATATAGATTAAAGGATTATTAATATCATGCATTTTGTTGTTATTTAAAGGTAATACAGATATTTAGGCTTCCTTTGAAGGGATTTCCAACAATTGTACACTTTTCCTCAGCTTAAACGTGTCCATCGTCAAGCTAACACTATTCATGTTGCATGTGAGACTATGTGGATTTTGAGCTGAAAAGTCGTGTCATAGAATTTTGAAATCTTTTTCAGGTCTGGGAACGACTTCACAATATGAATCACTGCTTAGGCCTTTTTGCGTGAAACAATCCATTGGTCCACTAGCAACAACAATCTTAAAAAAACGCAAACGCAAACGCAGTAAGCGGTTCATATATATGAGAATTCTGAAAAAAAGTGGCCACTTATTCCACTGAACGGCATTCCAATACTAAGTCAGAAAAGTGTGAAGAACTTGGATGTAACCTTGGATGGGCTTTTAAAATGGATACTAAATGCTGTCGCCTTGCGTAGGAAGACTTCCGTTTGCCTCAGAGCCGTCAAAAAATTTGATAATACAGTTCCACATTATGGTATACGTAAACTCGTCTATTCACTTGTTCTACCGGATTTCCACCATTCTGTCGTAATGCAACGTGGCATGGGTACTGAAAACACCAAACGGGTGCAGATTACCATGAATGCTTGGATGTGCTACATTTACAACGTTTTCCGTATGACGACGTCAGTTCTCTATACACCCAGTTGGAGTGGTTGAGAATTACATGTCTCTTCCATTGATTCTTTAGTGCTTAAGCACCAAAAGATCACGCACCAGAGATTAAACACCTGTCATCCCACAATAATTGAAACACTCGGTCCCACGTATGTAGTACCAAGCTGTTCCCATTCATAAAACAAAAGCTTTCGCAAACTCATTCACCGTTGCTCTGTCCGCTTCTGGAAGAAGGCATTCTGCACTTTGCGCAGTCTTCACTGCCCGGTTACTTTCAAGAATAAGCTTCCTTCTGTTAGCCTAATAGAGTTTTCCTAAAAAATTAAGCTAATCATCAAATATTCTCTCTCTCAAGCTATACATGGAACATTCTCTCTCTCCCAATCACTTTTAATTCTCTTTTCCTTCGTCTATGAGTCACGTCACTTTCTACTCGATTCTATTCACTAACTGTGTGTTCTCATGTTCCTCTTTCTCTCCCTATACCATACCTATAGATAATACCCGTTGTTGCTACGGCCCATACTAAAAAACATCTTCCCGTAATTTAGACTTATCGTAGTACTTATCTCGAACGAATATAAGCTCTCCGTGCGTTTTTTTATCTTACTACCACAGTTTTTAGTTTCTAAATGAAGTTTGAAGGTCTGTGTAGGATTCCTTTCATGTTAATTTCTTAAAACTGTTGTCATTTACGGCATACATTCCACTTCTAAATTTACTGTGGTGTTTATGACTCTATCTGGGAGGAGACTGAGCAGTGAAACGCGCTACTTTTACACATAATCACGAACGATCTGTCACACCACTACACTTTAAAACACAGCTTATATGTAATTCATGTCACACAGTCTCATACGGAAACTACATCCGCTTTCTTTTTTATACTGTATATGATAATATACTGTCATCCCCCTTCCCTTCTGTGTGATAGGATGAATGAGCAAATGTATTTCTAGTTGCATGCTTGATGGTAGCAGACAAGCCTGTCTGCTAGAGAACAGTAGGACCAACGTCGGAACAGGTAGCTACGCTTTCTAAAACAAAGAGGTTTCTATTCTTAGTATGGTCCTGTCCGTCCCTTGTCATGTTGGTGTAGGACGCTGCCTCTCTGGTCACTTTCGTTTTGTATCTGGAAGCACCCTTGGTAGGGGTCCACGGCAGTCTCTCCGCGGCGAGAACCTGAAGTGGAAAGATATCCGGCTAAGCGCGTCTCTGCTAAGTCCGTAGGACAATGGATTTCTTAAGTTCAGCCTAAATGAAAATTTAATCACCTTTATTTCAGGTTTAGATATAGAATATCTTATGTTATCTTAAATTGCAACGCAGAGTAATTTGAGTGTGAAGTTCAGAATATCTTCCAGTAGTTGCTTTATCACTACTTTGTGAGTGAAGTGGAACCACATGTTGATGATATGTAACCCTAACTAATATCACCAATCTTAAATGCGAATGTCCGTGAGATTATAACATCTTCTCTTGACAATATTTTTCAATATAGCCACTTTTCTTTATGTTCAACCCACCTGGGGTGTACTTTGTGAGACCAGTACCAGGTGCTTTTACAATTGTTTGACCCATCTGGTTAATAGTAAGACGATAGTAACCAGTTAGAGGTTTTTCTATTGTAACTTGCGTTTCGATGTAATTTATTTTAATTATCAAAATTATTGTGGAGTTACACTCTTTGTGTAAACCAAGTTGACCGCGTGAAGCATGTGGTGTAATCATCAAAGTAGCCCTCAGCTATTCTTTTCGAGAAGATTTCACAGAGAGTTAGTATGACTTTAGTATACCAGTGTTTGGTAATTACATGACGGACAGGATTGCGCTACGAACGTAACTTCTTTAGGTGAAAATTGAATCAGTTGGTTGTGGTTAATTTTCTCTTGCATATGTTTCAACGTTCTTCGTGTGTTATTTTATGAATGGAGTGCTGTATGTAGTCTCCAAATTTTGGGTCCATATTTGATGTGTTCCGTAAGATTACAAACTAACATTCTAACATTTTCACAATCCCAAATAAAACACCAGTTTAGCTATGAATCAAGTTTAATATGCTGAAATTTTAACGGAACAATGATCAATGTTAAAACAAATGTCCAAATATAAACTGATTTATTTCTTTTTATTTAAATTGTCTTTATATATATATATATATATATATATATATATATATATATATATATATATATATATATATATATCACCGGTTATCGTAAGATGAGTACTAAAAGATTATAATTAGTGTTAGTCTGGTTGGGAATTTGGTAAGCTAGACTGGATACCTGGTGAAAAAGTTGCTCAGAAATGCAAGGTTAACTTCCCTAGATAGCTCGCAGCTTTTAACCCGCTTTTATTGTCTTGAACATCAGCGCCGCTTTCAGAACAAATTAAATACATCTGCTTGGATCTAACAGAGGGCCATGAGGGCCTATGGCCACGAGACAAAAAAAAAAAAAAATTACTTGCTTTGTTATCAATTGACAGCACCGCTGTGAAACATAAGACAGGACTTATACACCTCTTTCTGAAAATTCTTACAGAACACTGTGTTTACCCCAGCGTCTCTTTTAAGCGTCACATTCGAACGCTGCGGTGTGTTTTATAACCTCTACATATATGAGACGCCACCGCCGAACAACTAGGTCTGCGAAAGGGGGAGGGGGGGAGTAGATCCAGTGAATTTATTCGAGGAAAACGATCGGTTATCTTAATAACGAATACCGTCTCCACTAACACTCGATTTGTTACTCTGCATGAAATTTCTCTCTCGATATAACGGATCAATTTATCAAGTTATAACAAACAAATAACAGCAGCCCTGTAAATACCTTAATGCTATAGCAACGCTCTTCTATGTTGCTCGTTGTTATTCTTCAGTCCGAAGCTCCCCAAGCTAGTCTATCGTGTGGATGAGTGCTCACCTCTGGATAACTTCCGCAACCTACATGTATTTGTTTCTGTTACTGTGTTGAAATCTTGGTCTCCCTTTACAGTCTGCACACGTCACATGTCCCTCCGTTAAAAATTTACAACTACTTGATTGCTCAGAATGTATCCTATCAACGTGACAACTTCTTTTTAGGCTATGCCATAAAATGTCATTTTCCCCAATTCGAATAGTATCTCTTCTACCCATTTAACATCCAGCATCATTCTGTAGAATCATATTTCAAAAACGTTTTCGCTCATCTTTCACTTCCGGCTGGTGTGGCCGAGCGTTTCTAGGCGCTTCAGTCTGGATTCGTGCGACCGCTACGATCGCAGGTTCGAATCCTGCCTCGGGCATGGATGTGTGTGATGTCCTTAGGTTAGTTAGGTTTAAGTAGTTCTAAGTTCTAGGGGACTAATGACCTCAGCTGTTAAGTCCCATACTGCTCAGAGCCATTTGAACCATTCATCTTTCACTTCTGTACAACGCTGCACTGCAGACAAATACCATCAGACAAAAGTCTTTACACATTTATATTCAATGTTAACAAATTTCTCTTTTCCAAAAACACTTTTCATGCTATTGTCAGTTGTACGTAATTTTAATCCTGGTGCAAGTCAATAAGATCGTATGATTAAATTGAACAACATTGCTGAGTAGTTAGGCGAAACCACAAATAGGGGATTTTTTATGTTCTAATGTGTGTAAACATATGTTATAGAAAGAAGAGACTACTGACGGCACCACACAGTATCCAGAAGCACGAAGCACAGACGGCGGGGAGGGGGGGGGGGGCGGCGGAGGGGTAGAGAGATGGAACTAATAATGATAGATACAGCACAAATGAAAAGCACACAGTTTCGTTTATTCTGTACTTAAACTGACTTCTGGTAGTTTGGTATGTATTTTATTGTCCTCGTGTTAAAAATAAATCAATTGCTCATTTGTTAAAAGTAAATTCGTCCCAGTCTTTCAATAATTAAAAGTAAATTGCTGCATTTCATTACACTGAGGTTAGTGAAAGTAATATTTTACGTAACTAAGTTTCAGTTAAAGTCAGTCAACTATTTAACCAGCAACCTCACTTACATTTGTTTTCAAAATTTAGTATTTCACAATAAGTAACCGCATGATTAGTAGTTTCTGATACTTTCATTTTCTCATGAACTGTTTTGTTCTGGGAAAGGGTAACGATCTGTTGCCACATTAGTGATTATGTGCTTCTTTTTTTGCCATTACCTTTTTTAGAATTTTGGATGTTCATTGCCCCAGTGGGCTGACCACCATTTAATTATCTTTTCTTTGCTAATCGGTATCTTTTGTATTAAGTATTCCGTGGCACCCTATTCCCCCATGTGTTGTTCGTAAGCGATTGCTCTATATTCCACCTATTTCAAAATCATTATCAGTATATAGATTAGATTTAGAATAGATTCTTCCTTCAAAAGGGTCTGTACAGTTTCCTCCTAGTAACCAGTATTATTTTCCTTCAGTAACGATAGCCTTACTCATTGCAAAATTTCACTAGGCATGCGTGATCACAGCCACTTACATCGAAATCCAATAGTTTGATTAGGGAGGGGATAGTTACAAACTATTTATAGAGGATTAGTTGTAGCTCTCAAATCGCAACATGGGAAACTAAAATGTAATTCAGAAGACAAGTTAGATGATATTCAAAAGGCATTAAGAGCTGTTATAAATAATTAATCTGGTAAATGTAAAGAAACTTTCAAATCTGAATTCAATTAAGTGAGAGAGGTTGCAAAAGTTGAAATTAGTCAACAGATAAAGAATATTCAGAAAGCTAGACAAGAGATAGTGGAGAACCGTCAAGTCAACTACATAAGGAAGGTGTTTGTAGGGCAAACAGATAGTACTGAAGCATGTAGACAACTAGAGCAATTAGAGTGTCTCATCTGATGTTAATAATAGAACTGTAGGTATGAGTGGGGTATCGTATGATATTTTCTATTAAACTGTCACTTCTTTCAGTCGAGTCACAAGGCTCTTCATCCCGACTCCATGTAGTACCTCCTCATTGATCATCTGGTATACCTATAGACTTTCTGGAATTCTCATGTAAAACTAATTTTCAGCTGTTTTTATTCGTTTACGTCTGTATGGCTTATCGTTTACGTTACTCTTTCATGTAAGTTCAAAAGAGACGTGCACTCAGTCAAATTTAAGTTCAGTGTTATCGATTTTTCCTTTGGAGGAAAACCTTTTCCTGGTACATTTTGTATTCTCATTGCCGCATGAAAGATCTGTCACTAATGTAAGCCTCAAAAGATGCTTAGTTCACAAAGAGTTGAATTTGAAACTACACAAAAATTCCACCACAACTGGCAGTTTATTTTTTACGACGATTTCAATTGGTTGTTGGACGCTTTTCAGGAAGCAAGATAATGCCAGAGACGTGCAATCTTCTTGTATCAACGCAATTGCTAAGAAATATTGTTTGTCAGTGCTGTGTGGCGTGCTAATAACCGAACCTTACCTGTAGATGAATGCATGCGAACAATATGGGGACCCAGAGAAACGTGAGTAATAAAAGCAGTTTTAAATATGAGAACAGTTCGTGATCGCGTTGAACCGATGTGAAGGGAAAACCACAATACCTTAGATGACCTCTAAAGTTACTTAAAAAAGACAAATGCAGCTGTTGCAAAGAAGACTAGTTTTTCGTCGCAAA
Organism: Schistocerca gregaria; assembly: GCF_023897955.1. NCBI lineage: Eukaryota > Metazoa > Arthropoda > Insecta > Orthoptera > Acrididae > Schistocerca > Schistocerca gregaria. The sequence goes on from NC_064920.1 coordinate 1,054,260,903, forward strand.
AGACGGAATGAGACCCACGTCCCTAGTTTCAACGGTCTCTTTAGCAAGTTAAGCAGCAACTACAGCCTTATTATGTTAGAAAAGGCACTTTTGCTGTATGGTGCATGTTTACGAACTTAATCTCTCTTGCGCGTGGAACGATCGGTTTAAAGATGTATTACGACATCTCAGTGTAATAGAATTCGCATTACATGCTCTTCATTTCGTTATTTTTTTTCAAAGATGGTAGTGATTGCTTGTGCGTTTATCAAACATCTAAGTATCTAACCTGATACTTGCTTGTATTGTGGTACGTTTGTTGCTATACTATCGTCGTGGTAATCAATCCCTGTATCTTTAGCAACAGTGCCTACAAGATCAGCAAATCTAAAATACTCTGTTGTCTGTCGAGAGACTCGTTGTAGGGTATTATAGAAGAATGTGTTCAGCTTTGTTTCTCAAGACAGCATCCGGTTGGGAATATACTGTTGTCCCCGTCGATACTCGGTGAGTTACGGGGACCAAGTAACATATAGCGGTTACAGTTGATCAGCCAAGCCTTGCATTCTATCGCAACACCTCTACGCAAAGTAATGACTGCCAGAATAATCGCGCAGTACGGGCCTCGTATTTTAGCAACTAGTTCACTTATACACTCAGTTATTTTCTAAACAGGAGCAGTTCACGTACACTACTGGAAGGTTTCTGACTCCGCCCTAACACTATCACAGTGTTTCTTAGGTAGTCATGTTAATTAGTGGGCACAACTTACAATTATTTTGTCATTAGCCTACACTTAGACTTTCCAAATTATCAGTGACATTTCGACAGTTACAGTTTCATTTTCACAATCAGGAGTAACCAGAGCTAGTAAAAGGTGTTTGTACATTATCAATTAGTTTCGATACCTCACATGGATTTCAAAACTCTTCCACTTAAATCAAAGATGGGCACGTAGAACACACGACATCAACCTGGACACTTGTTGTGTCACTACTAAACTACAAGCAGGCCAAACTAATGACAGAAAAAAACTTTTTTCACTATTACCAAAGTATTCGTTGCGAGACATTGTGCAACTTGTTGATAATGAAAATGTATCATTTATTTTGCCTGCCTCAATTGCACATTTGTTTTTATTTCGTGACTCGTTTCGGTCAAAGATGATGATTTTCAGAGCTGCGTAAGTTTCCCAGTGCGTCCATATTGGAATTACATATCATTACATTAATTTTTATTGAACTCAACGAGTTGTAAACAAATTACAGAAATAACTAAAAGTGGACATGAAAATAAATATAAAGAATATGAAGAGAGGTAGATGACAGTAATTAACCAAATCATAAGAAATATTTGCCTTTGTCAACTAAATAAATCTACTCAGTGACTTAAAGTAACGACAGGAATGTTCAGATGTATTTTTAAATTGCTGTATTTTTATGAGAAGACAAAATCATTGCAGAAATAGTTTAATCTTTTCAGTGATTATAGTCAGTAGACGTTCTACTGAGATACACACTTTCACTGTAACTCTAGTTAAAGAAACAGCTCTTTCTATTACTGCTGGTTCACATAGTTATATTTCCAGTTAACTATCATTTGTGTCTTACTACGGTATGCATGAATGGTTGTTGAAACTTCCAACATATTCAAACATATTACCAAAGATGCTGCCATAAAATATTAGTGATCACTCTTAGTATGTGTGATACAGGTTCTGATTTCAACACCTTTATTAACGATATGCTACTCTAACAATGTGGGGTTGTCTTCTATTTCAGGTTCCATAAGATCATATGCACTGATGTTACTCAATCGTATAATAATAAACCAAGTTTAACAACTTCTTTCTAGATTCTTGTAAGATCAGAGGGTTACAGATATTATTAATTAGATCAAACAGAATCTGCAGTGTGGCAAACACAAATAATCTGTATATATATATATATATATATATATATATATATATATATATATATATATATATATATATATATACTCCTGGAAATGGAAAAAAGAACACATTGACACCGGTGTGTCAGACCCACCATACTTGCTCCGGACACTGCGAGAGGGCTGTACAAGCTATGATCACACGCACGGCACAGCGGACACACCAGGAACCGCGGTGTTGACCGTCGAATGGCGCTAGCTGCGCAGCATTTGTACACCGGCGCCGTCAGTGTCAGCCAGTTTGCCGTGGCATACGGAGCTCCATCGCAGTCTTTAACACTGGTAGCATGCCGCGACAGCTTGGACGTGAACCGATGTGCAGTTGACGGACTTTGAGCGAGGTCGTATAGTGGGCATGCGGGAGGCCGGGTGGACGTACCGCCGAATTGCTCAACACGTGGGGCGTGAGGTCTCCACAGTACATCGATGTTGTCGCCAGTGGTCGGCGGAAGGTGCACGTGCCCGTCGACCTGGGACCGGACCGCAGCGACGCACGGATGCACGCCAAGACCGTAGGATCCTACGCAGTGCCGTAGGGGACCGCACCGCCACTTCCCAGCAAATTAGGGACACTGTTGCTCCTGGGGTATCGGCGAGGACCATTCGCAACCGTCTCCATGAAGCTGGGCTACGGTCCCGCACACCGTTAGGCCGTCTTCCGCTCACGCCCCAACATCGTGCAGCCCGCCTCCAGTGGTGTCGCGACAGGCGTGAATGGAGGGACGAATGGAGACGTGTCGTCTTCAGCGATGAGAGTCGCTTCTGCCTTGGTGCCAATGATGGTCGTATGCGTGTTTGTCGCCGTGCAGGTGAGCGCCACAATCAGGACTGCATACGACCAAGGCACACAGGGCCAACACCCGGCATCATGGTGTGGGGAGCGATCTCCTGCACTGGCCGTACACCTCTGGTGATCGTCGAGGGGACACTGAATAGTGCACGGTACATCCAATCCGTCATCGAACCCATCGTTCTACCATTCCCAGACCGGCAAGAGAACTTGCTGTTCCAACAGGACAATGCACGTCCGCATGTATCCCGTGCCAACCAACGTGCTCTAGAAGGTGTAAGTCAACTACCCTGGCCAGCAACATCTCCGGATCTGTCCCCCATTGAGCATGTTTGGGACTGGATGTAGCGTCGTCTCACGCGGTCTGCACGTCCAGCACGAACGCTGGTCCAACTGAGGCGCCAGGTGGAAATGGCATGGCAAGCCTTTCCACAGGACTACATCCAGCATCTCTACGATCGTCTCCATGGGAGAATAGCAGCCTGCATTGCTGCAAAAGGTGGATATACACTGTACTAGTGCTGACATTATGCATGCTCTGTTGCCTGTGTCTATGTGCCTGTGGTTCTGTCAGTGTGATCATGTGATGTATCTGACCCCAGGAATGTGTCAATAAAGTTTCCCCTTCCTGGGAGAATGAATTCACAGTGTTCTTATTTCAATTTCCAGGAGTATATATATATATATATCAAACCGAAGCTATTTTAATACTGAAGTCTCTACAGGTTCTGACTTCATCGCCGTTATTAGTAGTGGACTATGTCCAGTACAGTTACGACTTTTCACATCTGCTCATTCAGTTCGATGTTAGCTGGCAGGATTTGTAGTATTGAACATAAAGGGAGCAACTGTCAGAAATGATGTTGTTCGTATTATTCAAACATCTCTTTTAGGTTACTCAGAATGCAGACGCAATGCAATAATGAAATTTAAGTAAGACTTCCGTTTTAACAAAAATTTTAGTGGGAAATTTAAAGTTAACTTGCTTCTTTCGAGTACTAGAAGGGCAACAAATGCAGTAAATAAGTTGTTAATTTGTTTAAAAAACCTTCAGTATGGGGAGCAAGTTTGTATATTTTGCTTATATGGCACCATTTAACTAGATTACTGTGTGAGTCTATGACTTACATTCTATACTAGAAAGATGTAATTCTAGGTTATAGAAGATGAGCTCAAGTTAAAAATTACAAATGTTATATAATTCTGTGTAGAGATGAATATACAAACATGTGCTTTTCAAGTAATGTTGGAAAGTGTAAAACTTACTGTTGTACATAGAAGCCACTGGAGGACTACATTTTTTCCACATTTTAAAACATTTATTTTGTACTCCCTGCGATATAAAACGGAAGGCTCCTGCTTCTGATGTGATATGGACAGAAATTTCTTGTGATAGGTTGGCAAAAAAAGTAACACTGAGATGCTACAAGCCCCATATCATTTTATATCAGATAAGAATCTACACAGTGAAACTCTGCCTATAGGTATATTCTGAAAGAGCGAGTGTACTGTGATGCAGTTTTCCCCGAGTTACGGCGTACAATGTAGCAAGTTTACTGACGTCTACATCTATACCTACACACATATTGCGCAACCCACCATACGGTGCGTGGCGTAGTGTACCACGTACTTCTATTAGCCATTCCCTTCCCTGTTCCAATCGCAAATAGAGTGAGGGGAAAACTACTGTCTATATGCCTCTGTATGAGCCCTAATTTCATGTATCTTGTCATCTCGGTCCTTAGACGCAATGTATGTTGGCGGCAGTAGAATCGTTCTGCAGTTAGCTTCAAATGCCAGTTCTCTATATTTTCTCAACAGCGTTCTTCGGAAAGAACGTCGCCTTCCCTCCAAGTATACCCATTTGAGTTCCTGAAGCATCTCCGTAACACTGAAGTGCTATTAGAACCTACCGGTAACAGATCTAGCAGCCCGCCTCTTAATTGCTTCGATGTCTTCCTTCAACCCGACCTGCTACTGATCCCAAACCACTCGAGCAATACCCAAGAAAAGGGCGCACCAGCGTCCTCAATGCGATCTCCTTTACATCACACTATCCTGAAATTGTCCCAATAAACCTTATCTACCACAGTTCTCACATGCTCATCCCATTTCTTAGAGCTGACGTTTCAAAGCAGTAACTAAGCTGCCGAATGATGGGACTGACTTTACTTTTTTCTTTAAAGTGGAGCTACATTATTTTTATCTGTGGCTTTCGAAGGACAGTTCAGAAAGTGCTTCGATGACGTAGAAGGTTAATTTACACAAATAGTGACAAGATAACAGTACTGCAAAACCAACTTCCTGCCGTCAGGGCAAGGGGTCCTAGGTCTGTCTGTCATAGTGTATCAAATGTAAGCAAATACGGAACATAATGAAAGGCGGAATTGCCCTCAAACGGAGCTGAGTTCGGCCCTGACGGGACGTCAGTCCTAAATCACTTGGCCTGGCTCAGTACAGAAGAGCAAAAATGAGCCTATGAGATACGTGGTACAAAAAGTCTCAGTATAGTTCCAAAATTAAGGTACTAGCAATGATAGTATAGTTTGTTAATAATTGAAACAAAATGGCTAGCATGTGTTCTTGACAATGACTTTGCGGTAAATTGCCCATATAGCTGAAAAGTGAAACAATAGAATAAGCATCCAGAGTTTTTACAGAGATCATGTATTTGTTCGACGAATTGCTTAGAAACAAACACATCATACAAGATTTAGAAGCATTACTCTTCACTTTACTCGGAATTGCTTTGTTTTGTTTCTTAATACCAATTAATGTACTTTTCTTCTTCGGAAGAGCTGACTCTTACACTGAAGAAGATTACTTTACTAAAAATCTCTTCGTCTATTTAAGTTTATAATTAAGCACAGTAAACGGATTTTCTTTGTCTAGGTATTGTTGAACCCAAATCATTTTCCGATTTGATATCGACTTCTCCTGTAAAAACATCCAAGTCCTCGTCAAACCTTCGAAATGTGTCGAAAAACTAAAGCAAACAATAAAATAAATATTATGAAGAAACATAAGCCCAAGATCCACTACTAGAATATGAGTCACCGCGGAGGGAATGAATTAACTTGCGAAATTAGCAGACAACGGCTCTCTCTCCTCTCGTCTGCCTCAAAACGACTTTCCAATCCTTGACGTTTTGTGATTTATCGTATTGAAGCAAAGGATTAAAGCAAATTGTGAGGAAAAGGTGTGTAAAAATTTTGCCATTTACTATTAGAACCATCTGCAAGATTAAAAACTTCTCTCTGTTACTCCTTGAGAGTGCTGCAATCATGTGAATGAAGCCGAAAATTAAAGCGGCACAGACAGAGACTACAGTGTCCACTGATGATGACACTGGCAAGTTTGGGAAATGCACTAAGCACGGATTAATGTTTCAGTTACCTAACATGAGGACATATAGCAAAACAGTGATTCTCATATTGATGCGATAGTTATCAAATGTGCAGTTTTAGAATTGTGACAGATATTACCTATCTATACCACATAAATAAGTAAATGAGGGCAGCCGACCATATGAAAGAAAACAAACCCAAAACGAAGGCTGCAATAAATGTAAAAATAATAAGGAGAAGCAAGATAAGGTAGAGAGAGTATAAGTAATAGATAATCCAAGATTAATATGCACCTGAAACTCACTGGGATATGTAGAAGTGAGTCACTGATTACACATTTACTTTGAGTTTATATTCCCATCGACTACAGAGTCAGATATATTTGTTCGTGTAAACACTATTGACTTATAGGGAGAATTATTGTTGTCATTTCAGGAACTAATTCCAGGAAAAGCAGAAGACCAGTATTACGAAGTTTATTCGGACAGAGAGGTTCGACAGGTCACGAAATGGAAACCACAGTGAAAATCAAAAATGTTTTATTTACAACAGTTAGCTACTTCTCTTGGTAGACATTTGTCGTAGCGTTGTTACAACTTTCCAAATCCCTCGTCGCATTAGGTAGCCGCCTGTGCCTTCCGCCAATTCTATTCGCTGGTCTGCAGCTCATTGTCTGTGGCAAAATGCCGTGGTTCGTGTGAGGCGAGGTGAATATCAGAGGGATCCAAGTCCGCACTGTGTGCTGAGTGATCCAACACTTCCCATAGAAAATGCTGCAGGAGAATGCTCATTATCCCTACAGTGCGCGACCGATAATTGTCGCGAAGAAGAAACCACATGACAGTTACGTTATGTAGGGTTGGATGAAATCAGACGAAATCTCTCAGCAGGAACCCATACAGTGCCTGCCGGGAGACACTACTTTATAGTCATTTTATGTGCTCACTGTGCCCTCAGGATTGAAAAGAGCGATCGGAGGGCATACTAGAAACGCTGCCCAATACATCTGTGTAGCACTACATCAAATTTTCACTTGTTTTCCACTTCGCGACTGATAGGATCTTACTTTCCCATAACTTTCATATCTAATTTAGACCCAAAGAAAATTAACAGGTTAACAATGGAGCTGCCTCAGTTCTCATACAAAATTTTAAATAATTATTGAATAATTTTTTAACACAAATATCATTTTCTTATTTTAGATTCGAAACTAATGAATAAACGGACTTCCATCTCACAGACATAATTTATTATTATGTTTTGCTTGGTTTGGTTCAGGCATGCTCCTTAATCAAGACAGGACGTTTAATTTACTGATATGGCTCCCGTCAAAGAGAATAAGCTAACGTTTTCGCCTTGTACGGAGCTTTCGATCATAATTATGGCCCAAAGGCAGTGTTGTGATACCTGTGATTGACTACGAGGGCATACTGGAAAGCAATGCTTTCAAATTTTTGATTCTATTCTCAGTTACATTGTTGAGGTGTTACAAGTCCTGCACATTACTCGGCCGACTTTCCTGCTTCTCTGACGCAAGTTTCAATCCTTTGCCGCTAGATGGCTCCGAATTGTAGCGTGTGACATGGCGGTGTACGAGGTGCATTCAAGATCTAAGGCCTCCGATTTCTTTTCTAATCAACTACTCACCCGAAATCGATGAAACTGGCGTTACTTCTAGACGTAATCGCCCTGCAGACGTACACATTTTTCACAACGCTGACGCCATGATTCCACGGCAGCGGCGAAGGCTTCTTTAGGAGTCTCTTTTGGCCACTGGAAAATCGCAGAGGCAATAGCAGCACGTCTGGTGAATGTGCGGCCACGGAGAACCAAAAGTCACTAGGAGCCAGGTCAGGTCAGGTGAGTAGGGAGCATGAGGAATCACTTCAAAGTTTTTGTCACGAAGAAACTGTTGCGTAACGTTAGCTCGATGTGCGGGTGCGTTGTCTTGGTGAAACAGCACACGCGCAGCCCTTCCCGGGCGTTTTTGTTGCAGTGAAAGAAGGAATTTGTTCTTCAAAACATTTTCGTAGGATGCACCTGTTACCATAGTGCCCTTTGGAATGCAGTGGGTAAGGATTACACCCTTGCTGTTCCAGAACTTGGACACCATCATTTTTTCAGTAGTGGCGCTTACCCGAAATTTTTTGGTGGCGGTGAATCTGTGTGCTTCCATTGAGCTGACTGGCACTTTGTTTCTGGATTGCAAAATGGCATCCACGTCTCATCCATTATCACAACCGACGAAAAGAAAGTCCCGTTCATGCTGTCGTTGCGCGTCAACATTGCTTGGCAACATGCCACACGGGCAGCCATGTGGTCGTCCGTCAGCATTTGTGCCACCCACCTGGATGACACTTTTCGCATTTTCATGTCGTCATTCGCCGGCCGCTGCTGGCCGAGCGGTTTTGGCGCTGCAGTCTGGAACCGCTCGGCCTCTACGGTCGCAGGTACGAATCCTGCCTCGGGCATGGATGTGTGTGTTGTCCTTAGGTTAGTTAGGTTTCAGTAGTTCTAAGTTCTAGGGGACTTATGACCTCAGCAGTTGAGTCCCATAGTGCTCAGAGCCATTTGAACCATTTTTTTCAGGTCGTCATTCAGGATTGTGTGCACAGAACCCACAGAAATGCCAACTATGGAGGCGATCTGTTCAACAGCCATTCGGCGATCCCCCAAAACAATTCTCTCCACTTTCTCGATCATGTCTTCAGACCGGCTTGTGCGAGCCCGTGGTTGTTTCGGTTCGTTGTCACACGATGTTCTGCCTTCATTAAACTGTCGCACCCACAAACGCACTTTCGACACATCCATAACTCCATCACCACATGTCTCCTTCAACTGTCGATGAATTTCAATTGGTTTCACACAACGCAAATTCGGAAAATGAATGATTGCACGCTGTTCAAGTAAGGGAAACGTCGCCATTTTAAGCATTTAAAACAGTTCTCATTTTCGCCGCTGGCGGTAAAATTCCATCGGCCGTACGGTGGTGCCTTCTCTGGGACGTATTGACAATGAATGCGGCCTCATTTTAAAACAATGCTCATGTTTCTATCTCTTTCCAGTCCGGAAAAAAAAATCGGAGGCCTTAGAACTTGAATGCACCTCGTATAACGGAACTACGTCGGTGCATGAGGAATAAAGTCCTGCAATCGAGTTTCTAAACGCTGAAAACGTGTCTCCTAATGAAATCAATAGAATAATGAAAGCTGTGTAAGGTGATGATTGTATCGACACTACTAACGTGCGACGTTGGGTTAATCGCGCTCAGAAACAGGAGAGCATCAGTGGAATTCCGGCACAAATGATCACTGACGCAAGAAATGTGCAAGACCATGCTACCTGCAGGAAAAGTCATGCTCACAGTGTTCTAGGATGTTCTTAAGACACCACCATAAACTGTGGTACTGCGAGACCATCACAAAACTGAAAGCACGAATTCGAAGCGCTCGTTCGCACATGGCGCACCCCAGTCTTCAGCATGGCAATGCCAAGCCACACACAAGTGCTGCCACATTTCTAACTCCGACGCCTTCGATTCAGCTTCATCGGTCACCCTCTGTACACTCCCGACTCCGCCCCACTCGATTTTTATCTGTTTCCAGAACTTAAATTACGCCTTTGATAGTGATGAAGCCGTGGAAGGAGACCTGAGGTCATGGTTTTGTCAACGAAGTCAGACATTCTGCAGCGACGCCATCAACAAAACAGTTTCTCCTTGGGTGGAATGTGTTGTCGCTAAGGTGGCTTTGTTGAGAAATAAATAAGTAGATGCAAAGAATAATGATGTAGAATATGTGTTTTATTTAAAAAGGTTTATGAGCTTTCACATAAAAATTCGGAGGCATTGTCTTTCGTAGCACCAAATAACAAGAGTTATAAACGCGGAATAGACTGCTCTCGTTTTTGTGTAAAACGGATTTGAAGATTATATGGTATCAGTTAAGTAGATAACACCTCCCGAAACAGCTTGCCTAAGGATGGCTTTGCACAGACTTCATGGGAATTGTAGACGCCTAAGAGACCAGAGAGAAGATAAACGAAGAGATTCTCCGCAGAATCGGCAGGGAAAGGCATACATGGAAAACACTGACAAGAAGAAGGTACAATATGGTAGCATACGTGTTAAGACTTCTGGGAGTAACTTCCATGAGACTAGATGGAACTCTAGAAGGTAAAAACTGTAAGGGGAAGACACACATAGGAATACATCCAACAAATAATTGAGGATAGTCGATGCAAGTGCTACTCTGAGAGAAAGACTGTGGCACATTATAAGAAGTCATGGTGGCCAGCTTGAGAAAAAGGACTGAGCACAATGTTGTGAGGCGGTGGCCTGTTTCAGGCTTTTCTCCTCAAATTTTATCGTATTTTAATAATGAATTTGGGTATGATATTCTCTTGGTTCATTTATTTGTCTATTTAGTTCTTACTTGTCAACTTTTCAGAGCTATTACGCGCTTATTGCATGAGTTTTTTGTGGTAGCTTCTAGCAATGTGGGTTACCTATTTCTCTGTACCTAACAAAACCATTCATTCTTGTAGCAGTTTTATGCCATTAAATGCATCTGGGCTTTACCAGGGAAATTACTTTTCGTTCGGGTGAAAACAGGAGGAAAATTCACACTCTCTGGAAGAATTCCTACGCTAGCAAACTGCACGGAAATTCAGGCGAGCATTTCAGGGATTCCTCCTGTCTTAGCCTCTACAGACAATGAGCGTCAGAACGGGAAACCATTGTTGAAAAGCATGAGAACTCTGCTTGTCCTGCTGCATGTGGTCTCCAGACATCTGTCCTCGACCAAAACACACGATGTGGTCAAAAGTATCTGGAAACCACTAAAACATACGTTTTTCATATTAGGTGCTTTCTATTGCCACCTACTGCCAAGGACTCCATATCAGCGACCTCATTACACATCTTGAGAGAGCAGAATGGGGCGCTCCGAGGAACTCACAGACTTCGAATGTGGTCAGGTGATTGGGTGCCACTTGGGTCATACGTCTGTAAGCGAGATTTCCACATTCCTAAACATCCCTAGGTCCACTATTTCCGATGTGATTGTGAAATGGACATGTGTAGGGACACGTACAATATAAAAGCATACAGGCCAGCCTCGTCTGTTGACTGACAAGAGACAGCCGACAGTTGAAGAGGGTCGTAATGTGTAATAGGCACTCCTCTATCCAGGCAATCACAAAGGAATTCCGGACTGCATCAGGATCCCGCCTAACTGTCATAGACAATTAGGCGGGAGATGAGAAAACTTGGATTTCATGGTCGAGCGGCTGCTCATAAGACAGACATCACGTCGGTAAATGACAAACGACTCCTCGCCTGGAGTAATGAAAGTAAACATTTGACGATTGAACAGTGGAAAAACATTGTGTGGAGTGACGAATCACGGTACATAATGTGGCGAATGCCCGGTAAACGTCATCTGCCGGAGTGTGTAGTGCCAACAGTATTGTTCAGAGGTGGTGGTGTTATGGTGTGGTCGTGTTTTTCATGAAGGGGGCTTGCACCCCTTGTTGTTTTGCGTGTCACTGTCATTTAACAGGCCCACACAGATGTTTTAAGGCCCCTTAAGAAGTAATCTCTTAACAGAAGCTGGATAATTTATGAGACAAATACAATCAATCCAGGGACGTTGGAGCAGGTTGGATATCTTTCGCGCACTGTTGAAGAGCAATTCGGGGACGGCGATTGCATCTTTCAGCACGATCGAGCACCTGTTCATAAGGCACGGCCTGTGTCGGGATGGTTACACGACAATAACATCCCTGGACTTGCCTGCATGGAGTCCTGACATAAATCCTATAGAACACCTTTGAGATGGTTTGAACGCTGACTTCGTTCCAGGCCTCGCCGACCGGCATCGATACCTCTTCTCAGTGCAGCACTCCGTGAAGAATGGGCAGCCATTCCCCAAGAAACCTTCCAGCGTCTGACTGAACGTGTGCCTGCGAGAGTGGAAGCTGTCATGAAGGCTAAGGGTGGGCCAACGCCATACTTCATTCCAGCATTACCGATGCAGGGTGCCACGAACTTGTAAGTCATTTTCAGCCAAGTGCCCAGGTGCCCAGATATTTTTGATCACATAGTGTAAATAGCCATAAATATCGTCTGCAAATTTCCGAACATTGCACATCCCCTTGGAATGATGTGCGAAGCCCAACAAAGTTTCCAGAGTTTTCGACAGTCAATTCTGTACTTGGGAACGGGCAAAACTGTTTTTTTTTTTTTATTTCCGTATGCATATATCTTATTTGGGCATACATCTTTAGCTTTATAGTGGGAGGTAGAGAAAGGGCTTCCAGATTACTGATTGGACAAGCGGTGAGACCCTTTCTGGAGACTGGAGAGAAAATTTTTGTGTGGACTATCTTTCCGAGGTCTGAAGGAAAGCTATCAACAATTGAGTGAGGGTTTCGGAGTCGGTGCTGGGATTCGTACGAGTATTTTGATTCGAACGTTTATATCGTGGTGGTACCCTCGAATCCGGGCTCGTACGTGTTTTTCTTGACTTCGGCTCTCTGCCAGGTCTTCGAAGTTTACTTTGAACTTACGAGCATCCGCGGAAGGTAATAAGGAGTATGGTGAGATCCGCCATTCGCAATCACATCACATCACATCGGCGTGCGCAGCAGTTGACTTTGTCAAGTACTTTATCATTTTACCTGATCTGGCGTGATAGATTCAGTAGCACTCTAATCTGCATCCCATGGAGCATCTGATGATCAACAGGTAGTCTGGCACTGTCCTCAAGAATTGAATGTAGTACATAAGCCCCAATGTGGCTACTTTGCTCTTGACATGTTGAACCAACTTGAAAGAAACATTCATTTCCTGAAAAAAAATTGTGTTTTACGAAAGGCCAGAATTTTAAGTTCCAGGGGCAGTTAATAGTATTGGGTCCGAGTATGAAGCTCTCAGAGTCCATGTCATGTTCGGGAGCACTGGCAGGACACACTGTGTGTTAATAATTTCCTTGGCGAAGGAGACCATTGCAACACCAACGTGCCCGGACACTCTGCTTTCGACACCTGCAACTGCACATTTGCTGTGAATAGGACAGCGGGCCCACTTGGCTCTGTAAGCGCTGAGTGCTTTTGGAAAGACTTTTACAGGAATTGGGTGAGACGAGTTGAATTAGCAACGTGGCTACGCCCAACTCTGGAAACTGAACCCATTGATTTCTCCTTGTTGGTCTATATGACGAGATGATTGTATAACACTTAAGAAGTAATCTCTTTACAGAAGCTGGATAATTTATGAGCTCACTACAATCAATCTAGGGACGTTGGAGCAGATTGGATATCTTTCGTACAACTAAAACAGATCACGCTGAAACGCTGTATTTGTTATTCGAAATAGTCATTCGACCCTTTCATGTCTCATTCGACCCTTTCATGTCCCCATCTTCATAAGCGTAGACACTATGAAATTAGGACACGATCCGGAAAGCACCTGCTGGTGTACCATATCGTATCCGAATCACTCCTATGGGTTCATCTGGTTGCTGTTGTCTGTGCCAGGGTCGCTAACGGGCGGAGGAAAGTTTCGCCAACCTGCAGGCGATCGGCCGGGTTTCTCGTGATGCTCTTGAAGTTGGTTATAGAGAAGAACTCAATGTCTCAGAATGGCGGATGTTCCCCAGCAGGTGTTGAAAATGAACTTCTGACTGTTCTTGCAGGAATTTGGTTGCTGTGGCTGGTTGAAAGAGCCAAATGTTCAACAATTTCTTACGGCTGCTTAAAACCCGTGAAACCGAGAATTCGATCGTCAACCCACGTAGGGGCGTTGCCAGCTCCGCGAAATGGAGGTGTTGGTTAGAGAATATTACAGCCCATTTGTTAGGAGATATACGAAATATTTCTTGTAGTACGAAAAGCAAGGAAATGGCCAGGGCTTTTCCTGTGCCTAAACATGAAATGTACGACGGTTGTAAGGTTTTGCAGGAGAGTGTTGCCTTTCGTCGGGTCTGCAGAAGTTCAGCAGGTAGTGTGTGTTGAGGAGCAAAGGAACTAAATGGACGTTGGTGTTTTAGTGAACGTAACTAAATTGGTGTGATTTAATAAAACACAATAGAAGCATTTGTTTGCGTGGAAACTGGTGTGTGATATGTTTGGTCAGATATTCCAGTGAAGTAATTTTCGTACTCAAATGAAGAAAGCGAAATGGACAAATGGAATTTGAAATTGACCAACGAGAGTTACAGTATTTGTAAGTAATTAGGGTAATTAGGAAAAACTTAATTAATGACATGAGGGAAAACTGTATTATTTCACGATCAGATGCTGCTAGCAACGTAAGTGAAGTGTCAAATAATTCGTCTCCGTATGGCCTATTTACCTTCTTTTGATAATGCACTGTATTCGTCTAATGAATTTATTTTTATTTAAATATTTATTTCTACGGCAGTCTGTACAATATGATATCGAAAAGTCTCGGTCAATCTAGTTAGAAAAAATAATCACTGAGTCACATCAAAATCAAAATCAGTGCATCACTAATTGCACATTTTACATAAGTGAATTAAATAACAAACCTATCTCCTGATAGGACAATAGAAACACGTGTACAATACACTGATTTGCAGTATTTCATGAGACGGAAAGCTGATAACGTACATCTAAAGAGGAAGAAAGCAGTATTGACTGCTACAGTAGGGAGTAGTACGAAACGCCTTTCCAAGGTCACCCAGTTGTCTCGAATCCATGGGCCAGCTTAAATAAGCAAAAAGAATTCATGTCTCTGACTAGTAAATAACGTTAACTAACGGCTTTCCTTTGCCGGCAGTTTTACTGTGTTCCTTACGTATGTGATTGTTACAGTTGGTCGAGCAGCTGGAGCGAGTTCTATACTTAGCAGTGCGCATGTCGATAGCTCCGGGAAGAAACTCGGGTCGGGCCAGTGCAGTCACGATCCAATTCCTGCAGACTGCGACCGAAGTCGTCCCGTGGGCCCGTAGCTTTTAATTAGCTATAATCGCATAAGGCGGAGGGAAGCGCCTTTCCCTGGCCCGCAAGCAGGCTGCTTAATGCGGCCTAATGGCTGCGTTTAGCCTCAACGGGGTTCTGGTCCGAGGCAGTCGCCATCTCTCTCTCTCTCTCTCTCTCTCTCTCTGTCTCCCCCTCCCTCCCTCCCTGTGTGTGTGTGTGTGTGTGTGTGTGTGTGTGTGTGTACGCATGCCAGGGGCTTTCACTACAAACCAGCAAACGGCGGTACAGCGTGCATAGCAACAGCAAGCGGTATATCTAGGTTGAAAGAGGGCGTCGTGTGACAATAGGCCAGTTCTTGCACTGGCTCAAAAGGAGACTTGCGTATGTAAATGGCGTCGTAAACCGCTCAGATCGATCAGTTTTGTTCATTTCTTGAAAAGTACCTTTCGCCCGAGCCTCGGATCTTAACACTATGCCGTCCGGCGACACCGCAGTGGTATCGTGGGCGAAATAGCGGTCAACGGCCGCCGACACCACAGTGGTGTCATGAGTATGGTATGACGCAGTGGCCGGCGATAGCACTTCAGTATCTGTTGGTGTTTTCTTTAGGTAACAATACGTTACACACGTCAACAAGTTTTTTGTTTTCATAAGTACTTGCGCCCCTTCATCATGGCGGACGAAAGAGGAAATAGGATTGTTTACGGTGAATGCGCTGACGAGTTGTCTGACTTTTCGGACAACACGACCAATTGGGAAAAATACATTGGATATACGTCCAAGAAGTAATCGGTGAACGCTACGGTTGCCAAATGGTTCGGCTGAATCAGACGAAGAAGACGGTGCACAGTGGTGGGACTTTGATGTGTAGAGGTCCAACAATAAATTTGAAGTATCCCCTGGTCCAAACATATTTCCCAAAGATACATAGAGCGTCGCGGATATCGTAGAATTATATATTGGGAACGACCTATTTGAATATATTAGCAATGAAGCCAACAAGTACTATAGTCAAAATTGCAATAGAAGGAAACGATTTTTGATGGGAATTGTAGAAAAGGCAAGGGTCGATGATTATTGGTCGACGAATCCGTTGATGGACACACCGATATTTCGCAAAATGATGTCCCGCAACTGATCCAAACAAATATCATTTTTACTTTTTTCTGACAGCAACAATAAACCGGAAAATGCCGAACGGCTTGTCAAAATGCAATTCGTAATTGATTATTTTTCCAAAAAGTTTAAAGAAACGTTTAATATAAGTCAAGACATCTCAACTGATGAAGGAATGATACCGTGGCGTGGACGGTTAAACTTTAAAGTTTACAGTTCGTCGAAAATTACTAAATACGGCTTACTCATTCGGATGCTGTGTGATTCCAGTACGGGATACATTTCCTCATTCAAGATATATTCCGGCGCTGGACAGCCTTTAGCAAAAACAGTGATGGAACTACTGACACCTTCTGAAGGAAAGTGGCATCACCTCTGCATGAATAGTTATTATGACAGTCTAGAACTTGCAGACAAGTTACTTGAAAAGAAAATTCGACTTTGTGGAACGATACGGTAAAATAGAGGATCTACGGGAAATTAAAGCAGCCGACCGGTGTAGCCGTGCGGTTCTAGGCGCTTCAGTCTGCAACCGCGTGACCGCTACGGTCGCAGGTTCGAATCCTGCCTCCGGCATTAATGTGTGTGATGTCCTTAGGTTAGTTAAGTTTTATTAGTTCTAAGTTCTAGGCGACTGATGACCTCAGAAGTTAAGTCGCATAGTGCTCAGAGCCATTTGAAGCATTTTTGAAATTAAAGGGCACAAAAGTCAATTTGAAACCTTCCTGGCAGATTAAAACTGTGTGTCGGACCGAGACTCGAACTCGGGACCTTTGCCTTGCGCGGACAAGTGCTCTACCAACTGACCTGCCAAAGCACGACTCACGCCCCGTCCTACCTTCCAAACTCGGTCCAGCACACAGTTTTAATCTGCCAGGAAGTTTCATATCAGCGCACACTCCGCTGCAGAGTGAAAATCTAATTCTAAAAGTCAATTTGTTTGAAGCTTGTCATCAACGGAAATGTGACAAACGGCCGGGGACAAGCCAAGTAATACGAATTAGCGTTGCCGACGCTAAGCGAATAAATTTGTACGAGACGTGCGGACGGTAAAGTGTTAATGCGACGTCGCGCGACTTCCCACTCTCGGCCGCTGAAGGAACTCACAAACACTTAATGAGCGATTGTAGTTCGGTTCTGTGAGGCCACGATCCGAGCAACAGCAGACGTACGCCAGTGAAACTTAACTTCTTTGATGTGAATACGACCGCTGTTTGTACAGAAGTCAAGTAGCGTGTCCCTGCCGTCGCTCTACTACAGACGCGTGGTTGGAAAGGGTTGCGTTCAGTGACAATAAGGGAGTGCTATTGGACAGTGGCACGGATACTGCCGCGTGGCTTGTGTCGTCACAGCCGCCCCACTACGATCGCACCTTTTTTGTGGTCTGTGGCTTGCGAGGACCACTACCGCGGACATTGTCGGAAACATTTGTTGACGGGCCCAGATCAGTTTTTTGCATTGTTATTCTTCTCAGATCAGCATAAATAAGGATCACCAATCTCCCTTTAGACAGCCTTAAACATCTTACTTCTCCTCAGCCTTGTAGCAAGCCAATAACTTCCAGAAAAATTCCGGGATCCGACACGTCGGCTGGAGTATGAAACGCACAAAAGGACGTGGTCATTGGCTTTAGAACCAGTGATGGAAGCGTTTACGAAACGGCTAAGTCTATGAACTTTTCACGTGTCACTGTGGTCAAATTATACAGGTTCCGAGGCTATTGTGATGCACCACGGGCCATAGAGGACTGGAGTGAACGACGGCTGCGGCGATGTGTACGGGTGAATACGGTTCAAATGGCTCTAAGCACTATGGGACTTAACATTTGAGGTCTTCAGTCCCCTAGAACTTAGAACTACTTAAACCTAACTAAGGATATCACATGCTTCCATGCCAGAAGCAGGATTCGAACCTGCGACCGTAGCAGTTACGCGGTTCCGCACTGAAGCGTCTAGAACCGCTCGGCCACCGCGGCCGGCACAGGTGAATAAATGTGCAACTGTTGACCAACTGACCGTACAAATGAACCCAGGAGCAACTAACTGTGTGTGCTAAACGTCTGTTCAACCAGCGACTAGATCAGACAACCATGTTGACTACCGTTCATCGGCGATGGAAGCTGGAATTTACACAACGGAACGTCAACTGGACGTTCACTGAATAGTGACTAGTGGCGCTTTCAGATGAATCAAGTTTTATGCTTCATCGGATAGATGGTTGTTAGCGTGCACAGTTTGAAAAGTCTGAAAGCAGCCATCCTGCAACAATGGTCGGAGGCTTATTGTCTGAGGGGTGTTGTCGTGGAACTCTCTGCATTATCTTGTCATTCTAGAAGGCACAACGGATCATCACAAGTATGCATCTATCCTTGGGGACGAGACCCACCCCCATATGCCGTTGGTTTTTCCTTGCCTCGATACTATCTACCAACAGAACTATGGAACGTCCCACATAGCTCGTAGTATACGAGCATGACTTCACCGAACTTCAGTGGCCACCAGACTCCCAGCATTAAAACCCAATCGAGAATCTCTGGGATCACCTCGACCGTGCGCTCAACAGATACAAGTAGTGCAGCTGGCCACAGGCTTTTGACAGGCGGTCTCACTAATGCGGCTGGCTACTGCATGATGTGCTGGGTCAGTAGTAGTTATGTAATGTTGATTCTAGGCACCTTTCGCTTTGTCTGCACCCTGGGGGCTTGAGTTGAGCTTGCCTACACGCCAGGAGTAATGAGGTCATGAGAATGGTGAATGGTGGGAAACTTAGAGATTCATGATGGCGTGAAATTTGATAATTAAAGACGGCGCATGGCAGTAAAATATCAAATCAGACATATCGTAGTTAAGAAATTTAAAAATGTACAAGATGGTGGATGACAGAAAATTTCAAGGACTCCACGATGGTGATGGTAGGAAATTTTCATTAAAGAGGCAGCTAATCACAGACCCTCCATTTTCGAACGTAGATGAATTTGTGCGTCATGTTTAAAACGTGCAAACAGCTGTCGAATACCATAAGCTTCCTCCGTCACAATGTTGAAAAGTATGAAACTACTTACCAAAAATTTTCATAAGCTATATCCGAAAGTCCGCAGCTCGTAGTCGTACGGTAGAGTTCTCGCTTCCCGCGCCCGGGTTCCCGGATTCGATTCCCGGCGGGGTCAGGGATTTTCTTTGCCTCGTGATGACTGGGTGTTGTGTGATGTCCTTAGGTTAGTTACGTTTAAGTAGTTCTAAGTTCTAGGGACTGATGACCATAGCTGTTAAGTCCCATAGTGCTCAGAGCCATTTGAACCATTTTTTTTTATATCCGAAAGCCATGTAAGGGAAATAACTCGTATTACTTCAAATAACTTTACAGGTGCTCAGAAGTACACAACACCCTGAATTCTTTCCTTCTGAATCATGTTCACCCAAAAATTACATTAAGAATGTAGCTTGCAGTATTTCAAAGCACTTTACAGTGTGTTGAAGAGGATCAAATAATTCTGAATTTTTGTTTTCATGTCAATTTCTATCAAATGCTATGTAGAGGATCTACTTAAAGCAATTCAAAGTACTTTACAAGCGATTGAAAATGTTTTCCTGGATAAGCAAACGTATCCAACCTATCTGATTCTTTTTTGCACCATATACATACAAAAAAAATCGGGAAAAATGTGTAACTTACAGTATTTTGCTTAGAGTGTGCTTGAAAGTATCAGAACGCGATTAAAAATTACGTTGTGGTTGTATCTTGCAGTAGTGCAATATACTTTACAGGATGATCAAAAGCATCCAAATGCTTTCAAATTGTTTGCACCATATTCAAAAGTCTTTTTCCGATAAATTACATAAAGCGTATAACTTACAATAATTTCGGAAGTGCTCTGAACCACCTGAACGCTCTGAAATTTTTGAGCCACTTTCAGAAGACTTTATAGAAGAAATTACGTAAAGCAGCACTTGCATAGATGTAAAGTTTGATTTCCTTACCAAAGGTGGTGTACGTCACAACAGAACCTCATATTAATTGTTATCCACATCTGAACTGTTAAGCGATGCACGACGCTTGTTAACTGTCACAGAGTATTCAAGCAGACATCAGCAAAACTGAAGTTGCTGACTCACGTGTTGCTTGTTCCGACAAGTCATCACAATGAAATTTTCACTTTGCATCAGTGTGTGCGCTGACATGAAACGTCCTGCCAGGAGAGCTTCTGCTAAGTTTGGAAGGTAGGAGACGAGGTATTGGCGGAAGAACATGTGTGACTAAAGGTGATAAATTGTGCTTGGGTACCTCAGTCGGTAGAGCACGTCCCCACGAACGGCAACGTTTCCAACTTCGACTCTCGGTCCGGCACACAGTTTTATTCTGCCAAGAAGTTTCAAGTCTTGTCTTGCTGACATCCACCTTATGTGGGCGTAATATGGTATGCGTGTTGAATTGTAAAACACTCTTAGGCGGTATTGCTAATATGACTTATACCTTAATGTGTATTTACTGACGAGAGTAAACGATAGTATTCTTACGTCTGAAGCTCGTCTCACATGTAACTCTCGTAATTTTACGTATTTTTCGGACGCTGAACTATAGAAAAGAACAGACAAAGCTGACAAAAAAATTCTTGGGGAAAGGAATATTAAGTTAGGTGTTAATCCTTTACATTTTGATGCAACAGCGTTAAATACAGAAATTATCAAAGGTGTGTATGAGAATGTTTTGACTGAAAACCAATTGGAAAGAAAGATCTTATACTTTTCTCACAGATATTAGATGCATAAGCAAGGGTGGGGTTTTGTTTTACTTATTCTTGAATTGAGAACAACTGTGTAAAGTGAAATGACGAGTTTAATGTCGCTCTATTTCTCAGCAAATTACAGCTTTTCACAGTGTTTTCAATTCGCCAACATAAGAACAGTGCAATGGATAACACATATTGCCAACATCAAAAAGTGAAATAAGTTTATACACAGCAATGTTAAATATTAACTCTCTGAAGGCACATTAATCCTAAACACAATATTATGGAAGTTTAATTTGAAGTTTCCTTACATTAATCCTAAGCACAATAATATGAAAGTTTAATTAGATGTTTCTTTACAAAACTACTGCTACATATATGTCATGATGTTGATCAGTACTACGAAAATCGTCCGATTCCGGTTCAAAGTTCAGTACTATTTAGGATGACAATCAAGTCTACGGTGGATAGTTAGTCTAGTGACAAATTTAAGCGCAAGATTACCCAAGGCCGCACGAGTTTACAGTGGACACAAGCTGGTAAACCAACAAAGTTTATGCCTCTCCACGTGGTATTTACCTTAAGCTGCGACTCGCTGCTGTCTGCAACGCCGATCGCTCCCACTGAAATTCCTACAAAACTAATCTGGCCTTTGCTGAACTTTCCAACAGAAACTTTCCCTATATGTCTCGTTATGCGAGAAAACATGTACTCAGCCCTGGTCTTATTATGTGGCGATATACACACGCATCGTTGGAGCAGTGTGCATATTATAGTGCCCTCTCAGTACTCGCAAGAACAGTTAACTAATTTGGCTGGTTCGTTTCTCCACAGTTGGAGCTAAGCGTAGCTACAGCTAATTTTAGCTGGAGTGCAGCCACTGTGAACGCAGTGTCCACACAAATTTCTTCTCTGTGCCGTACAGAGCGTTAAGTGCTCCATTCTGCAGTTGACGCCAGTTCATGGAAGACTCCTGACCACAAAATTTCTCTCTTGTCCTACTCTTGGCAGAACTGCATTCCTCCACTTGGTTTCCTTTTTCACGTCACGGCTTTTTTCGACCAATAGGAGCATTCCTCTTATTTTGTAGAAACACCGTCTACCAACTGCAGCGTCCCTTCTATCAAAGTGCATCGAAACTTCAGTATTTTTCTCCTTCCTATAGCGTTTCCGCCAATCGGACGTTTTGTGCCCATTCTAGATGCCTAAAGTACATTGACCTTTCCGTGTGTCACACTTGCTGGACGTAATGCGTCACTTGCTTTTGTTCCTATCCCATTAGAATTCCGAAACGCAGTTTTATAAAGCTTCTTCTATGCTCTTCTACTGATGCCCTCACTACAGGCGGCCCTCCAGCTTGAATCACCTGGTCCAGGGTCGCTGTCCTCCTTCCTGCCAGCCCTTTAAGTGGTTTCCATCGTAACTCTCGCAGTGCGGCTTCGCTACAGTGTTGTGGAGCTGGCTTTTCAAAACTAAAAACGACTCGACTTGTGTTCCCTGTTCTACCTTTAGCTCAAAGACATGCATTGTATAAGAATGGTGTGTTAATTACTGTCAATTGACTGTCATCCATTTTTGCATTACATATTGATAGGCAAATGTTTTCATAACTGTCGATTTATGTTAGGTGTCATCTTCACCTTCTTATTGCGATTTGTAAAGGTCTCATGTAAGGTGTGAATCTGACCATTTATTCTGCTACCTTACACATCAAATGAAACACAGAAGCGTTTTTTAGGAAAACATGAGCTCTATAAACATTAGTCTGACTATGCATAACTTTAAAAATTTCAGAACGCGTGGTCTGTAATTGATTTTAATAAATTGGAATCTTAAATTCAGTACTGAAAGGTGAGAAATATACAGTTCAAGTCACTTAATCTTGGTACCTCGACTTTGTTCCAGATACTTCTAGAGATTTGCAACCCAGAGAGACTTACGTTGATTTTCTAGTCTTCACACAGGAAGCTGTTCTTCATGGTACGTAGATGGGGAAAACCATTAATTGCTTGAAAACAAGTGTGTTCTTTGGTGAATTTCATTTTTCATCTCAAGCATATGATAAAATTTGTGGTATTTGTGTTTCTATTGTATGAGAAGAAGTGTAAAATTCTCTCCATTAGTTAAAAACCAACGTTTTGCTTATGCAATGAAATGAACAAATTAGAAATATAGTGGGTCTTCAACTGTTCTCAACAGCGTTTCTGGAAAAGGACATTTTATACATTTCACATGCTTCCATTAAGCATCTCCATAAGACTCTTCTGAATCCAGCAGCACACCTCTGTATTGCTTCGGTGTCTTTCTTTAATAAAACCTGGTGGGAGTCCCAAACACCAGGGCAGTCCTCAAGAATGGATAGCTCTTGTGTTCTATAAGCGATCCCTTTGCAGGTAAGCTACATTGAGAGAATTAACGAGTAAATGGGTGTAGGGGTAAGCGGATGAACGATAAATGGTAAATAGTGAACGTTGAACAGTAAACTGTTAACGATAAATGTTAAGCAGTAAACGGCACGTTCAGGATAACTGACACCGTTTCGCATCTTTACCGTTCAAGATCACTGATAATGTCGTAGTAAAAGAAGCCCTCACTGGGTTACAAAGGTCCGACCAACAGATGAATCGGGAAACTGTAAACAGCAAATGGTGGAGGATACACAGGAAATTGTAAGAGGAGCATACAGTATTATCAAGGTTCAAAATCATTGATGACGTCATAGCAAAAACGCTCTCGCCAGATTATGAATCAAGAACCTCTAGATCTGAACCCCCTTATAAACATTAAGTAGATAAAAGAAAAAACGGTGAATGAATGCATTACCCATTCCTCTTAACCCCTTTACCCATTATCCATTATTCATTTACTTAAGGTCTTGGCTTCACATTTTTGCTATAACAACATCAAAGGCCTTGACCCTTGGTCATGTCATGTGAGGTTAATGACCTTGAATGCACCATTGTAATTCACCATTCACAGTTCACCATTCCCCATTCACCGTTCACATTACATCGTATACTTGTTCATCCATCACCATTTACGCATTCACCATACACCATTTCCTCAACAAACGTTTAGCCAGTGATGACGAGCAACAGGAGCACAAAGCAGCGACTGACTTTTCACATACGCAAGTGTTATTTTGTGTAATTTTTTGGATAAATGCCTTTGAACACGACACAAAAAACTCAAAGCGTTCAGATTCTTTTGATAACACATAAAAATAATGAAAGTTACATCCTTTACATAGTTTTCTGGACAAATGCTTTTGACTATGATGCAAAATATTTCAGAATATCCTAACACTTTTGAGCACCCTGTATGATAATTTGAAACGATGAACATTATTTTCTTCACAAGCATTTTTTTTTTTTTTTTTTTTGATAAATACCTTTGAATATTCGGGAAAATTTCAGAACTTTCGGATACTTTCCAGCACTCTGTAAAGTACTTAGAAACGTTGCAAGTTATGTCTCTCAGACAATTTTTTGTATGAATTTGGCTAAAACAGAATAATCATATCACTGAGATACTTCTGGACACCCTGTAAAATACTTCTAAACATTTCAGATTAAAGCCTTTATGTAATTTTCGAATAAATTCTTTTCAATGTGGCACCAAAAATTTCAGATTGTTCAGGCACTTTTGAACTCTATGTAAAGTACGTTGAACTACTGAAAGTTACACCATTTATGTAATTTTTGGTTACAGATGGTGAGAAAAAAAGAAGTCAGAGGCATGGATACGTTTCAACATCCCGTAAGGTACTTTGAAGTACTGTAAGTTGTAATGTCTTTGTAATATTTTGCTGTGGTCTTACGAACAGCTGAACAGACGTCTATAAAATGTATCTCCTGTCAAAGATGACGTATGGTGCGGAGACCTGTGTCATAAATAAGAAAAAGATAATCAGATGCAGGAATATGAAATGAAGTTACTTTGATTAGTTCTACAGAAAACCAGGAGAGGCAGAGTCAGGAACGAATATGTAAGGAGAGACCTGCAGGTGACCTTGACTGTGGCGGCAAGAATGAGAACTGCAAGACAGAGTTGGTTAGGTCATGTGAAGCGGATGCGCTCTACTCGAACTCAACGTCAGTATTTGGATACAGAGACCCAGGGCAAAGGCCTTTTGGGGGCCAAGGAAGAGATGGACGGACAAGGTTAATGAAGTTCTCAATAGAATAGGATTAACGTAGAATGCAGTAGAGAGGGAAAAGCTGTTTCAAGGCAGAAGCCAATGGACGCATTTTATTCAAAAAGTTCCCACCCGGCTGGCTGGAAGGAAATCCTGATAATGATGACTTCCAAAAACTTGTTGATAAATAAGTTATTACTTTCCAGCATGGCACTCAGACAAGCTTGCGGAAATACTGCTTATGAAGGCTACACAGACACAAAAACAAAAAGAAAAAACCATATTTCTCTCTCTCTTTCTCTCTCTCTCGAACATAACGCTCAGTTGATAGGAAGAAGAAGTTTGTGAAATAATGTAAGAAAACTGGAGACTTTTGAGCATGATACTAAAAATTCAAAAACCTTTTTGAAAATGAGGGGCTCTACATACGAAATGGATCTGTCATTGACTATCTCGTTTTAATGTAAATTTCTCTCCGCCAATATCATGGTTTTTTGAATTCCCCACCACACGCATCGTGGATTATTTTAAATTTCCTACCAATACCATCTTGGATTTTTAAACTAGCTACGACCCACCATCTTCGGTTTTTAAATTTCCCGCCATCTTCCATATTGATGATGTTATTGTCCCTGCCGTGTAGGTAAGCCCTTGCCCCTTAGTTTAAGCTAAGTGGTCAAGTATCAGGATTATGTACCAACTATTTGTGTCCGTTATAAAGAAGGCCCAAAGACAAGGAAAAAAACTGGGTTTCAGTTTACGCTCAAGCAAGAGAGAGAGGAATATATCACGTGGATTGTGATCAAAAACCGTGATGAACAAATACACTGAAACATTCCCTAAAACTTAAAATTTTCACAAAACAGCTATGTATATCTGTTTCTCTTCCTCTTCTGTTACAATTATTCCGCCTGTAGTGAGAGCAGGAGTCGCTAATGTGGTAACCAGATACTGTAGTATATGGGTACCGAATTTCCGAAAGATTGCCGTAACCGTTAATTAAACATTAGTATGCCTAACGGAATTTACAGTAGTTATTTTATTCAAAACGGCCTGCTTGTTAGTTTTTCATAGATAAATACTTTACTGAAAACTATTTTCGCGTGTAGAGCGCTACAGGATAGGACATTTAAAAAAAAAGACCTGTAGGTCTATTGACTTCGCAAGGGGTAACGATTTAAAGTATCCCCAGAGTTTGTTGATAACGAAAAAATTATACAGTAACAATTTTTGATAGTTTTGGGCACCGTTCATGCTGTTGACTGACAACTGTACTTCTTTTACCTATCTGTGGAAAAAAATATCTATGGAAATAATATATACCTGTTTATTAGACTTACAGCTTGGTTTCTGAGTAATCCTTGAAATTTTCTTCTTACATTTCTTCCTTTGTTTTTAACTATGGGTACACTGAATTTACGTAGTATTGTGGTGCGTGTGATACTCTGACGGTAGGAATTTTAATTCTGGAAAAGCTGGGCGACAATTGAAGTTTTCATTTCCTACGCTAACTTACTACGAGGAATTACTACTTTGAGAAATTTGGTTGGTTGAGTCATACTATACTTCCAATACCCATCACTACAGTCGAACGAGCAGTTACTTCAACCCTGACTACCACGGTTCTCAGATAGGTGATGTTTACTAAGCGTCACCTGCAGACATTCGGAAGTTGCTATACCAGTGGTCAATAAAAAGACCTTGCTAGTTTACGTGTATTGGCTCTCATCTAAAAAGCCAACGATGTTGATGCTTAAAGACGTGTCCTGCAAAATTCGTTAGGCATCTCTAAAGTTTGTTTCTATGCCCTGCGTAAATACAGTGTGTGAATCTCATAATTATTGTGAAGAATATCACTGTTTTTGTTTCTCGTCGATTATATTGTATTCCAGTAGGGAGAAACACAACCAGAAAGGTGTAAGAATGTTGGGA
Source organism: Schistocerca gregaria (assembly GCF_023897955.1). Taxonomy (NCBI): domain Eukaryota; kingdom Metazoa; phylum Arthropoda; class Insecta; order Orthoptera; family Acrididae; genus Schistocerca; species Schistocerca gregaria. The sequence continues at coordinate 1,054,287,830 of NC_064920.1, forward strand.
CGATTATACAGTTATTATAATAGGTTACTTGTCAGGCGAATGTTTTGTGGCTATATGTGTCAATAGGTCTTTGCATAACTCGGTGATGGCCTCTTTTATTCATGTTCTATTCTGATGTAAAAAAAAAAATTGCGTTTCGTGACGATGATACAGCAGTTTTAGACGCGAGAGCATTGCGAAGTAGTTCACAGTTTATTTCTGCGGTGACTGGGCGTTTAATTCAAAGCAACTTATAATTGTCTATTTTGATGTTTTGAATTAAAAACTGGTCTTCCTCTACTAAAGCACACGACGAACTTTTCTTCCTGACGTCAGCCGAGAACAATTTCGGAGCAGTCACGACGAAACATGTCAGACGCGCAAGCCATTCTTATTAATGAGTGAACTGGACTAATACTAATTCCTACACTGTGTATGATCAATATCGTTCAGCGTCAGGCAGGCATCTGTTTGTGCGTAGTCTTCTTATACCTGTAGTTAAAAAAAATTATGATAAAAGTAGAAATTAAGTTATGACGTACAAATATCAAGACTGGTTCGAGTGTTGCAGAGAGAGTCACTGTACCGTACATGCCTTCAGGATTAATAGTAGCCCCTTTTGAATAGGCAACCCTGCGCTGCTGTGGGACTGAAGCAGTACTGTAGATCACAGAAACCAACAGTGCAGACTACCTTATAGCATTAGCTCTGGACAACTAACACAATAGAAGAACCAGACTTGTGATTTATCTACCTTAATTTCTGTTGTTTGTTTTTCATTATAATACATTGATAAAGTACTTACTATTTCCTAAACAAATTGAAAGTGGGTGTGTGTTCCAGCGGCTTTGATCATCAGTCAATCAGCTCTTTCGTCCATCAGATAGCTGTTTGCTGGTCTTTTGCATACAGATGACGTTCATAATTAATGTTCCAGTTTCAAAGCGCTCTAGAAAGAGGATCACTGGTCAGAATGAGGTCAAATTTGAACAGCCTATTACTGACACAGGAGAAACGTCACGGAACACAAAAAATTTCACGAAAAATTGACCACTAGATGGTGCTGTAATTATCAAATTATAAACACCAACATATGTGCGGTGCACGACTGTTCCTCAGTTTCTGTTCTAGACATCCTGCACGACTGTCTGCATGAAGGATCCCTCGCTGCTGATAAAGCTCTTTTACAAGAACGGTGACTCGGTACCATAAGCCCTGTCGAAGTTCCAGAGACTCGAGGGTGCGGAGAAAAGGCATTGGCCCGACGTTTGCTAACGGTCTGGAGAAAATGGTTACAGAATTCGAAAAGTCAAGTTGTTCTGAACTGCAGTGTGGCAGAGGGACGAGAGTAGCTGATACGACGCTTGACGAAGATGTGGCCACAGCTTTGCAGAAACCAGAACGTTGGAAATGACTGTGAGTATAGTGGATAAAATCCTACAAAACATCCTGCATTGCTATCCACACAAAAGCACCTATGTTCATGAGTTGCTCCCTGATGATATGGTAGCAAGACAAACGTTCGCTCTTGAATATCTTATTTGCATGGAAGTAGACAACATATGGCCATGGAACATTCCATCTCCCAGGACACGTCAAGACGCCAATACGCAGAAGACGGGCAACGGAAAATCCGCATGCTTATCCACTGGTGCTACTTCATTCTACAAAGGTTATAGAGTGATGCGGATTGATGGCATCGTATTTTTTTTTTTTTTTTTTTTTTTTTTTTTTTTTAAGAGAAGAGTCCTGCGAGCCCTGTTCCCTGTACCATCACTGGTAAATGCTAAGAGTGTTTATCGCGCACCACTGGCATTCCAACTCTTCAACAGTGTTGACGTGGGGGTAGGATAGTTTTCAAACAATGTAGCGCTCCGCACAGCGCGTACCCAGTGAAGCGTCTACTGCAGAGGCATTTCCGAAATGCTAGAATTATAGGCCCTCATTTTCCTACAGCCTGGTCGTCCAGATCACCTGATCTTAATCCGTGTGACTTCTGACTGTGGGGTTACCTGAAAGGTGTTGTGTTCAGTGCTTCTATTACGAATGTAGCTGAACTGAGGGCATACATTGCGCAACGCGTTCTGTACCTGACACACGAAACACACCGATGTGGTGTGGAATATACGGTTTCTCGGTTGCAACTTGTGGCAAAAGTGGTGGACAGCATACTGAACATGTCGCGCGCCAGTCTCACGACATTTGTAAACCGATTTCATTGTGTTTTTATACGGTTTTTGGCCCAAGGGTAGTTAAAGACCGATATCATTTTGATTTTTATGTGGTTTCTGGCCTCGGGACAGTAACAAACCGGTTTTCCCCATCAGATGTATTACAGCCCTGCGGAGATGGATGGACTTACCTAACTAACAGTGCTACAACTGTTACCTGCCTAACTGGAGCAGTCATGCACATTGAACCGCACGGGTGGTGTGATGTGCAACTCAAACCATAGACGTCGTATTACAATTCATCAGTCATTCTAAAGCGATGAAAGGTATCCGAATTTATAAGGACTGTCACAAATCGCTGACGTATGATATAAATTTCTATTTTGCTCACTTGCAGTACAGATCTGTTTCGGCTAAACCCCATTATCGGGTGACGTATATATCGTTTAGACGAAATGGCATACCTACAGCCTCGTTGGCAACTGTATTTTGACGGTCATTCTATATTTGTTGCTTATTTAATTCAAAATATGTAGAATGACAGTCCATATACAGATGCCAACAATGTTACATGTGTGTCATTCCGTCTAGACAATAGGGATGTCACCTGATAATGGCAATTTAGCCAAAACAGATCAGCAATGAAAGTGAAAGGAATATAAATTAATACCACACAGCAGCGAGTCTGGACACACGCTTGCTGATTTATACTACGCTGCATACCGTATAGAATATAAAGTTTCTGAACGCTCCACTACTATCCATCATCTTGTTTGTCTTGCAGTGCATAATTGTTTTCTAATCAACTGTACATCCCTCTTTCTGCCGAGAATGGTTATCGTGAAATGGAACCTTTGCACAACTCGTAGTACGTGTTGAGATTGGCAACAGAGGATGCTCTGTAGCGAAAATACTTTGATCGTCAGGACCTGACATCAAGGAACTTGTGCCTTGAGAGAAGTGGAAGAACTGAACAGAAAACGCTAGCAGACTCATGGTCGTAAGTTGTTGGATAGATCGGACGCCAAAATGCAAGATACTGCTATCTTCGTGTGTGGTACTGACTGGTAATCCTCATTCATCTATTTGAAGTACCGAAACACTGGCCTAAAAGGAACTCAGCGTATTTGTACCTGAGTAATTGCAAATTTATTTTGCCATGATTTAGTCAGGTTTCTTTTCGAATGCATGCCACTAAAAGGTGGATCATCTTTCCGTTCGTTTCAGTAATGCACGATATCGTCTACAGACAGGTTTGCCTAACTTGGTAATTAGCTCAGCAATTCCCTTCCATGTGCAAGACTGTTTGGTGCCCTTCAAGTACTAGTTGCTTAGGCCCTTTGCACAAGTGGCATTAGCTTAGTGTGGCTTATCTCACAGCAGTTTGCGGGCTTTCAAACAATAATGAAATGAAATGAGGTGGCCCTCAACTACGCACCCTCCGACTCAGTTTTGACTGGTTTCGTTGTCCAGGGGCTGGGATACGTAGTTGCCGCATTACACTCCTAATACTGCTGAATCTACAGTATACGATAAGAATGAACACATGATTCGAATGGTCGCAGGTTTCTATCACTCGGCAATTGCGAATTATGAATGTAACATATAAATTTATAAATGAAAGATTGCAGTTAAATAAAACCTGCAGGTAGTATCTTAATGACTTTAAATGATGAGTACGATAGTAGAAGTACTTTTGAGAATCCGGTATATTTCTGCAAAACACTTATTGGTGTCGATGGTCCAGCAATAAATAAAATATAAGTTGAATAACAGGGAAACAGGTTCCTACTGCACGTAATTAGTTATGAAGCACGACAAAGCTCGCGAGGTATTCACTTCTAAACGCACACTACGTCTTCACTGTAGAAACCTCGGAAATCTCATTAGTTCACAAGTCCGCACTCCGTAGTATTTCTATCTCCCGCGACCACGCGCAAACCGCTCCACACTTCCCAAGTCTCGCTCGCGGCGTCCTTCCCGCCATATAGCCCCCTGCACTTTCCGTGTCCTGTGCCGTATTCCCCATAACTGTGCCGTCCTGCCCAGAACCGCCGCACTGCACATAACTACCTCGTGTCCTACCCATTCACGAGTGCTGTAATTGGCTACAGCGCTCGCTTCAAGTCAACAAACCCACACAAACATCATGAAACACATTCAAAATACTGGATTTACATTTAAATACTTGAAATTAAATAAATATTCCTACGGATGGACCATAAACACGCTCTAACACACATTATTAAATACATAAACAAATTAAATAAAGATATATCAAAGGAAGAGAACAAAAGGTAGGCCAATAGTCTAATATCTCTGTGCTTTCTAAAACACAGTAAATATTTAATCCATTTCTTCATGAACAGTATATAGCGGATATAAACAACGACATAGATGAATAAATATATTTATAAGAATGCTTCTACCGTTTTTTCTTGTAACTGTGGAGTACTTATGGCCTGAGGCGATCGATAGTAATCGGCCACTTTGACCTCCAATAACTCATGTACTATTCAAGTTACATGCCTGTAATTTATACCAATTTAGGTTTACACTAATAGCTTTCTAAAGACACGGCGATCGACAAAATCGGATGAAGTGTTTATATTTAGGAAATTCGCTGCTGGGTGTTACTTGTATAATTTACCGTCAGATATTATTAAACTTTAAACTAGTAAAGATATTGAAAATCTTATTACACCATCAGAATCGTCGTGCAAATAATAGTAATGTACATGTTCCTCTTTGAGATATCATGATTCATCTGGCTACTGTTAATTTCTGTACGACCTGTGAAATGTCTGCCATTAAGGTTTCGCAAAGTCCGCCATCTTTGGTCCTCCCGGCGTGTCTCCTTCATCAACACAGCGTCACCATGGAATTCCCAGCCACCGGCTGTACACCTCTTTCTTCGGCCAGCGTGTGCCACCACGTGGTCGGCCTGCCTAGCGGCCTGCGCCCGCCAAGCGGACCGTGCGGCAACTGCTTCCTCCGAACTTTGAATATTTTCAGGGTGTGACGACTCGCCCGTTACCTCACATGTTGATTAGGATTTTCAGTTACTATATCATGCCTATATGACAAAGTAAAACGTGGAAATGGAAACACTAATCATTTGACGCTGCGCTGGCCACAGAACACCACCCTTCCGGTGCTACCGTCAATTATCTATAAGCTTTCTTGCTTTGGAAGTACACAATAATTTCTTTCCTACGTGTGTTTCAGTTGATGGGCAGCCAGCATTCGGTCTGGAGAGGCAGCTGTTGCATAGCTGAAGTTGAGATATGTATTCCAAAGCGTTGTGAAACATTTTGAGATCCAAACCAAGAAATTAGCTATGTTTAGTTTCACTTCAAGCTTGTATGGTAATACTAATGATATATTTATGATGACTTAATGATACTCTATAAAATGATTGGGTTTGTAGAAATCAGTATTTGAGTTAGTGGCACATGGCACAGTCGTGCATACTTATATTCACTAAATCTTCCAATACCAACTTTTCATCGGGCGATATATACCAGGAGTCCGTGCCGAAGCCGATCAGTTAAACAGCAGGCAGCTTTCAAACTATTCACTAGATGTCATCATGCACTAGAATTTCTTTAGCCACTGAAGGTGATAGGGGTCAAATACAGGGAGCGAAAGGCTATTTACAATTTGTACAGAAACCAGATGGCGCTTATAAAAGTTGAGGGGCACGAAAGGGAAGCAGTGATTACAAAGGGAGTGAGACAGGATTGTAGCCTATCCCCGATGTTATTCAATCTACATACTGAGCAAGCAGTAAACGAAACAGAAGAAAATTTTGGAGTAGGAATTAAAATCCACGGACAAGAAATAAAAAGTTTGAGTTTCGCCGATGACATTGTAATTCTGTCAGAGACAGAAAAGGTCTTGGAAGAGCAGTTGAACGGAATGGACAGTGTCTTGAAACGAGGATATAAGATTAACTTCTGCCTTATTAAGAGGCATTTCACATCTGCCGCTCTTGTAGGAACTTATGTAGCTTTTGCTATGCCATACGGTCTGTTAAGTCTACGGTCTAATGTTAAGTACCCATCGTCCAGTACACCAGTTTCCAAATCTTTAAGTATCTCTTGGAATAAGCAAGAACCTTCTTAGTTTATCAACCGTCCATAAGCTTGATTACACATAATGCCGTTTTTATCATTATAGTCATTATTATGTCTTCCACTACACTTTTGTTTCGTGATTCATTTGTTTCTTCTGCTCTCTCTCCTAGCATCTCCCCCCATGTTGCTCTCAACTGTTCGCATGATAGCCCTCAGATTCGATTAGTTTCCACATGTAAAGTAGATGTCTCACTGAGGTAAGTTATTACGTAATAAATCTTGATTGTAAACTTTCTTCTTCAGGAAAATAATAAATTATACTTGAAAAAATCCGGTTTACTGAAAGCATATAACTTAATTTTACTCTTCTGTTTGTCTGTTTTGCTGTACATCAGCTTTAACTCCTGTTCAGCTGATCTAAATCCATAAATTCATCAGTAGCTTCCATGACTTCATTTTTTGACATTTTTACTCTGTACTATTTTCAGTATTATTGTCAGGTCTGTGCTGGACTGGGACACGAAACCGGGACCTTTGCCTTCGGCAGGCGAGCGCTCTATCAACTGAGCTACCCAAGCATGACTCATTACTTGTCCTCACTGCTTTTACTTCCGTCAGTACCTCGTCTCCTACTTTACAAACTGCACACAATTTCTCATGTGGAACTTGAGGGAATAGCACTCTTGGAAGAAAGGATATTGCACAGCGTTGACTTGCTACGGCCTGGGGAATTACTCTTTCTTTATATTTATATATATTGTAATTTTTTTCGCCTTTGTATAGTTTTCAAGATTGCTTTCAAACTAGGTTTATTAAGGTAAAGCTATGTTGAAGCTGTAACACCACCATGGACGCCGGCCGCGATGGACGAGCGGTTCTAGGCGCTGCAGTCCGGAACTGCGCAACTACTACGGTCGCAGGTTTGAATCCTGCCTCGGGAATGGATGTGTGTGATGTTCTTAGGTTAGTTAGGTTTAAGTAGTTCTAAGTTCTATTAGACTGATGACCTCAGATGATAAGTCCCATAGTGCTCAGAGCCATTTTTGAATCACCATGGACAAACAAGAAAATATCATCGGCAAAACAATGATGGTTCAGATATGTTCGACTAAAAGATTTTCTGTGTCCTTTTAGAGACCTGAAAATTTTCTGTAGCAATATTGAAAATAATACTGGTAATGTATGTGTTTGATTGATTACTCTTTAAGCTCTTAATTTCCTACTGCCCTAGTGGAACTTAGTGGAATATGTAGCACCTTTGCAAACATTCTTCGCTATATCCACGTAGGGTGACGTACTGTGGTTGAGGTGCCATTACCACAGATTTCTTTGAAACTGGCTCAAAATCTTTCAAAAGATGTACAGACCCCAGAAAAAGCGGTAATTCATGTTTCTCGTACCACCCTGTAATTTTGGACGCGATTTCCAAATATTTTATTGGCGGTATCTACATTTAAGCTTAGCTTATCCCTTTGCTTCATTAAAAGCAGATATTTTTGCATTATAAAACATTAACATTGAACTAAACAATTAGAAGTCTATTTGAAATTGTTTAGTTGCAAATTAATACTGTCACGCTGTTACCGCACTTGAGGTTGACTTGGAAAGAGGACAGCAACAAACAAAAAATGTCATTAACCCTAGCAGTATCGAAGTATTTTTCGTAACGCGCATTACCAGAGAGGGGAAAAAAATTGAAACGTCGTGTGGTGAGGGCCTCCCGTCGGGTAGACCGGTCGCCTGGTGCAAGTCTTTCGAGTTGACGACACTCTTGCGATTTGCGCGTCTATGGGTATGAGATGATGATGATAATAAAGATAACACAACACCCAACCCGTGAGCGGAGAAAATCTTCGACCCAGCGTGGAATCGAAAGCGGGCCCCTTGGCATGAGAATCCGTCGCACTGACCACTCAGCTATCGGGGCAGAGAGGGAAGATGGGGTGGAGGGGAGCTGGGTGTGATAGGGGTACTTTACGCCCAACGCAACAAAGTCTAAAACGAAGCATATTTCGTTAACTATTATTGACTAATATTAAGTACTCACTTTTTAAAGAACTACTGATATGAAACTGAGGTCCAGAACCTGGAAATATCGTTTAGCGTAGTCTTACAATTAGCAGCATTAAGGCACTTTCAGTAATGAGTTATATCAACTGAACAAGTGTACTATGACCACCACAAAAAGATGTAAATACAGATTTTGTTCATTGTTCTTGACTTTCACTCACAACATACTTAAAAAGAAATATCGATTGATAAATAAGGTCCTAAACCCGAGAAGGTACGTCTACAACTAAACCTAAATATTTGGGTTGAGTTTAGATGCAAAATTTAAAATATTTCTGGAATCTGGTAGACGAATTCATTAAAAAACAATAAATATTTTTCAGAATTTTAAAATATAAAAAATTGACTAGCTTACGTTATTTTCAAGAGTTGGACTTAAAGTAGCTCCCCCTGATCCCTTGGTATTGCAAAGGTTGACACACAGAGTAGCCACAAGTACTTCTCAGATATATTAGGAGGCACGGATCAAACTTATTTTCTTCTAACCAAATAAACAACAAATACACTCCTGGAAATGGAAAAAGGAACACATTGACACCGGTGTGTAAGACCCACCATACTTGCTCCGGACACTGCGAGAGGGCTGTACAAGCAATGATCACACGCACGGCACAGCGGACACACCAGGAACCGTGGTGTTGGCCGTCGAATGGCGCTCGCTGCGCAGAATTTGAGCACCGCCGCCGTCAGTGTCAGCCAGTTTGCCGTGGCATACGGAGCTCCATCGAAGTCTTTAACACTGGTAGCATGCCGCGACAGCGTGGACGTGAACCGATGTGCAGTTGACGGACTTTGAGCGAGGGCGCATAGTGGGCATGCGGGAGGCCGGGTGGACGTACCGCGGAATTGCTCAACACGTGGGGCGTGAGGTCTCCACAGTACATCGATGTTGTCGCCAGTGGTCGGCGGAAGGTGCACGTGCCCGTCGACCTGGGACCGGACCGCAGCGACGCACGGATTCATGCCAAGACCGTAGGATCCTACGCAGTGCCGTAGGGGACCGCACCGCCACTTCCCAGCAAATTAGGGACAATGTTGCTCTTGGGGTATCTGCCAGGACCATTCGCAACCGTCTCCATGAAGCTGGGCTACGGTCCCGCACAACTTTTGGGCCGTCTTCCGCTCACGCCCCAACATCGTGTAGCCGGCCTCCAGTGGTGCCGCGTCAGGCGTGAATGGAGGGACGAATGGAGACGTGTCGTCTTCAGCGAAGAGAGTCGCTTCTGTCTTGGTGCCAATGATGGTCGTATGCGTGTTTGGCGCCGTGCAGGTGAGCGCCACAATCAGGACTGCATACGACCGAGGCACACAGGGCCAACACCCGGCATCATGGTGTGAGGAGCGATCTCCTACACTGGCCGTACACCTCTGGTGATCGTCGAGGGGACACTGAATAGTGCACGGTACATCCAAACCGTCATCGAACCCATCGTTCTACCATTCCTAGACCGGCAAGGGAACTTGCTGTTCCAACAGGACAATGCACGTTGCATGTATCCCGTGCCACCCAACGTGCTCTAGAAGGTGTAAGTCAACTACTCTGGCCAGCAAGATCTCCGGATCTGTCCCCCATTGGGCATGTTTGGGACTGGATGAAGCGTCGTCTCACGCGGTCTGCACGTCCAGCACGAACGCTGGTCCAACTGAGGCGCCAGGTGGAAATGGCATGGCAAGCCGTTCCACAGGACTACATCCAGCATCTCTACGATCGTCTCCATGGGAGAATAGCAGCCTGCATTGCTGCGAAAGGTGGATATACACTGTACTAGTGCCGACATTGTGCATGCTCTGTTGCCTGTGTCTATGTACCTGTGGTTCTGTCAGTGTGATCATGTGATGTATCTGACCCCAGGAATGTGTCAATAAAGTTTCCCCTTCCTGGGACAATGAATTCACGGTGTTCTTATTTCAATTTCCAGGAGTGTACATTCATCTCCATGATCCATGACACCATCGACGTTTCGATCTCATTCGACAATTTTTCAAGCAGTTGAGTTCCTTGTTACTGCAGTCCTTATGTGGCTTGGGATTTTATCCCAGTTGAATATTTTCTACCAATTTGTACAGCCAGCTGAAATCGATTACCTTGTGTCTGTTCGCTCAAACGCATCCAATTTGCTATCATTGCTGGCTTTAAACTGCCTGGTTGTGGCAGCTGTGAGAAGTAACGTGAAGAGGACAAACATCAGGTGTCCAGATAACTGCGGGCTTGTTACCGTGTCGTGAACCCAGCCGTTAGCACTGCAGCACGCACGATTCGCCGCACGTCATTACAGACGGCCGGCGTCTGTGTGTCGACCCGGCAGGGACGGGGCAGCTTTCGGTCGCCCGCTGGCAGACGCAGCCTGGGAGGATTCCTGGCTGCGCTGTCCCGGGTCCCGGGTCAGGGAGCAACCGCGGCGCTTAGCCCGTAACTGTCCACGGCCGTGAGGGAACGCGCTCATCGACGGCTGACGCACGGGGGGCAGCGCAAATGCCTCGGCGCTCTGCCGGGGACTATTTGGCTGCGACGGGGGACCTCTCAGGCTCTGCAGGGCCGGCGCTCGTGTCGTGTCGGATCAGATAACAGGGCACCGTGTTCGCTGTATGCGAAACGACCGAGCCGAACAATCGCCCTCCGGCTGCGAAAGCCACTCACCGTTTGCGGAAGGGTCTTCTTCGGTTGTTGTTACTTATTGACAAGAGAAGTTGCACATCCAGACCTCCAGTAACAAAGAACCTTTCGTCAGTAACAGTACCAGAAGCCAAGTTCGTTTTGTTTGCCGATGATACGAACATTGCAGTAAATAGCAGATCAAGTGTAGTCTTAGAAAGGTCAGCTAACAAAATATTTGTGGGCATTAATCACTGATTCCTAGTCAATTCTTTGTCACTAAACTTTGAAAAAACACACTAAATGCAGTACAGAACTTCTAAGGGGCGTCCCACGAGTATATGCCTAACATACGATGCCAAGCAGATAGTGGACAGTGTTAAATTCTTGGGATTACAGCTTGATGACAAATTCAACTGGGAGGAGCACACCACAGGACTGCTGAAGCGTCTTCACAAATCTCTGTTTGCAATGCGAATTGTGTCAGACATACAGGATATAAAAGTGAAAAAGCTGGCATACTATGCTTACTTTCATTCCATGATGTCATATGGGACTATTTTTTGGGGGCAATTCATCAAGCCAAGCTAAAGTTTTCCGAGCACAAAAACGTGCATTAAGAGTTATATGTGGTGTGGAGTCAAGAACATCCTGCAGAAGCCTGTTTAGGGAACTAGGGATACTAACTACTGTTTCCCAATATTCAAGGTGTTACAAAAAGGTACGGCCAAACTTTCAGGAAACATTCCTCACACACAAAGAAAGAAAATATGTTATGTGGACATGTGTCCGGAAACGCTTACTTTCCATATTAGAGCTCATGTTATTACTTCTCCTCAAATCACATTAATCATGGAATGGAAACACACAGCAACAGAACGTACCAGCGTGACTTCAAACACTTTGTTACAGGAAATGTTTAAAATGTCCTCCATTAGTAAGGATACATGCATTCACCCTCCGTCGCATGGAATCCCTGATGCGCTGATGCAGCCCTGGAGAATGGCGTATTGTATCACAGCTGTCCACAATACGAGCACGAAGAGTCTCTACATTTGGTACCGGGGTTGCGTAGACAAGAGCTTTCAAATGCCCCCATAAATAAAAGTCAAGAGGGTTGAGGTCAGGAGAGCGTGGAGGCCACGGAATTGGTCCGCCTCTACCAAACCATCGGTCACCAAATCTGTTGTTGAGATGCATACGAACACTTCGACTGAAATGTGTAGGAGCTCTATCGTGCATGAACCACATGTTGTGTCGTACTTGTAAAGGCACATGTTCTGCACAATTTCAGTGCAGTAATGTGTTCATTGTAAGTAAGTATTTTGTAGTTGTATTACACGTTTATTACCTTATAAATGAATAAAAAACCTTTTTTATTTTAAATTCAGTGCATTAGTATTTGTAAAATGGTTATTTCATATAGCGGTCATTAAAAAATGACGACCATTCCACTTAGGACCTGTGGAATGGTACATTAGCTTATTTGTTTGAGTTGTAAATATTTGTCATGTATTGTTTTTCTGAAATGTTCTACATCCTGGAGGACCACCTCACTACGGATCAATTGGAATGAAAGTAAATCTAATCTAATATAATCTATGTACCTAACGTTGCATGTCGATAGGGTATCAACCAAAACACCGTTTTAGTTCGTCCTGTGTGCTTTCGTCCAGCAAAACATGCGCAGACGGCAATGAAAAGTAACACCAGAACGACGGAGCACATGAAAAGCGTATCTGAGAGAGTTTCTGAGAAGGTCACGCGTACGTGAGTTGGTAGAGCTTGAGGTTGTCATACAGGGGTACCGCGTTCAAACTCCATTGATGTCAATTTTTAATTGTTTACGAGTGAAACTGTCATAGGGGAGAACATTTCCCTGATACGTAAAAGAACTTTTTGGAGTTTGTAGGAATGTTCTTTTGGCAGTCTGCTTTCAGTTCGTTAGCTGAAAGTAGCAAATCCGTAGAGTACATGTGTATAGAAAGGTGTGATGGTCTGTTGCACATATCCGATAGAACACTACATCTGCTTATACAAATGTACTGTATAGGTTTGCTGCTTTCAACTAACGAAGCGAAAGCAGACTGTCAAACAACATTGCTACAAACTCCGAAAAGCTCTTTTACGTGTCAGAAAATGTTCTCCGCTACAACAATAGGAAATGTCTGTGCCATATGGGAGAAAGCGTAGGGAACGTGGAGTAGAGGTACAATGAACATCGTTTATTTATTTATTTTTCTTCTCGTTTCTTTTTTGTTTTTATTTACTTATTTATTTTTGTCATGAATACCACCGAGAATATCTGTAACTCGCCGTCACGGGAGGAAGAGGGCGCAGCAAGACGTCTTACTAAGAAGAACAATCCGATCACCAGTGAATGTATCGGTTCTAAGTGTGGAATATGCGGGGATCAACTCTGCATGACAGGATCACCCCTGCTCTGGGGTGGGTTGAGGGAGATACTGCAGAGCAAATTGGAGAAAAATTGTCTGTAGTTTGGACTGCGGACAACTGCACAGTGGCGTTCATTAAGGAACGGCCAGAAGTCAAGTATACATTTCTCGCCATCAGCAAACAAGTTGAGTGCTGCGTGTCCACAAATCTACCTCACACAGTTCGTTTTTGCTTGCGGGAAGTATCCCGCGTCCGGAAAGAGGAGCACTTGAGTAGGTATCTAATTGGGAGTTGTACGGGGCGCACCGCGAACCAGACACCTCTCTCAGATCTGCACACCAGACGGTGATCATCTGTGTCCCTAAAATCACAGTCGACACAAAACGGGGTGTCTGCGAGGTGACTCTTGTGAAGGCGTGACCGGCATACTTGCTTCCCATTGACGGTAGGGTACCATGCAGACTGGATGTCAGTGTTATGATAAGGAGCGCGCACCGATCCCCAAACTGCATGTCAGTCGACGTGGAGAAGCTTCCCTTCATCCACATTCGGTGACCTGTGCTGCTGAAGGAAACCATAGATCGTGTTCGTGAATGTCAATTGCGCTTGCATTACCACAATATGGACGTAGCTCAATTCAAAGAAAAGGAGGCAGAAGTAAAAGAAGGGCGGCGGGACTTCCGAAAGTTGGATAGGTGCTCCGATAGAGTGTGGTGCAAGAGCCTCCAGCAGTAGGGTTGTAAGGCACGTAAGACTGCGACGCCACAACGTCACGGTCTGTCAGACACATGATACAAACCTAAACTGCCCCTGCACCACCGGAGGGTGAGATTCAAAAAAGGGTCTAATCACTATGGGACTTAACATATGAAGTGATTAGTCCCCTAGACTTAGAACTACTTAGACCGAACTAGCCTAAGAACATCACACACATCCATGCCCGAGGCAGAATTCGAACCTGCGAACGTAGCAGCAGCGTGGTTCCAGACTGAAGCGCCTAGAACCGCTCGGCCACTGCGAGGGCGAGGGTTTCGCACCTTATCTTGAATAGCAAGCCATGGCAAACAAACGAACCCAATGCCACTAGCAAGCTGCGGGCCATGGACGGCCGAATAGGAAATGTCTGTGCCATATGGGGGATACGTGACGTCAAATATACATTTACGTATTGCGTGCGTTGCCGAAGATCGAGTGCTTGTAAACGGTGATCTATGAGCCCAGCTAGTAGTTGGGAGAGTAGACATCGGCAGTTGAAGGCATTTGTCCGCAGCATATAACTTCGTAAATCGAGTCCTAAGCATCAGAAAATATCAGCTACACGCAAAGGACCAGCACTGTCCGCAGGAACTCCCCCACCTATAGCCATGGCGCTCGATTTGCGGACGCTAAGGCGGGTACCAGTAGCTTCGCTGTAGGTGGTAGCCATGCCAGTGACTCCCTGACTTCAGCACCGCTACGAAGAACGATGACGAGATCGTCTGCATATGCAGTGCAGCTGTATACATGGTCACCGAGAGACATCACATACAGGCGTTGACGGAGGCCGCATAGCAACGGTTTCAATGCAAATGCATGCAACACTGCAGAGCGCCCGCAGCCTTGACGTACTGATCGACGGATCAAGATGGGAGGAGTAAGACGGCCGTCGTAGAGTACACGAGACGTCGCTCCACGAAGGAGACGCTTTACGACGCCGACGGTAGTATCAGGGTACCCCATATTGTGGAGCATCCCTTCCAGGAAGCCTCGCACCCAACAACTGGGTAAAGGTCTGTTACGTCGTGAATCACAGTAGAGCAGCGATTAGCAGTCTAACAACACCTTATTACATAGTCACAGAACATACAATACAACAAGTCAAAGATACATTGTCCTAAGAGTAAACAAACAGTCTCTCGCTTGCCCGAAGTACATCACTCTGTGACATCCTCCCCACCCTGGTCAACTTCCCAAGGTACGGCCAGATGCACAGGACGACTAATGATGTGACCTTCTGGTGTCCGGAGTATTATCGTCCTTGCCCTGCCGTCTCTTCCTGGTAGTACCTTTTCCATCTTGGCCCTCTTCCACATACGTCGCGGACGAAGGTCCTCTTGGATCAGGACGATGTCGCCAGGGCGAAAGGGGATGACTCGTCCCCATGGGCGTTTAACTTCATGGTAGTTCCTGAGCTCCAATAGGTATTCTTTAACCCAACGGTTCCAAAACTGTTACAGAGTTGCTGTCTCAGTCGGAATTCCTTTGTTAACTTCGTGTTCACTGAAGCCTCTCATCCTGTCGGAATAGTTGTAAGTTTTTCTCCCGTCAGAAAATGGGAAGGTGTGAGTGCATCACAATCATCTCCTGGTGCGATGGGCCTAGAGTTCACCGCGGCCTCAATACTGATTAAGGTGGTGTTCAGTTGTTCCTCAGTGAGCTTTGCGAGTCCCAATACCTTCCGTAGGCAACGCTTTATAGTGCCCACCATTCTTTCCCACCAACCTCCCCACCGAGTAATACCGTGGTGGGCGAGGAACTGATAAGTTTTTGTGGTAGTTAATGCCTTCCAAAGTTGAGCTAGTTCCATATTCGTGGTGTGGAATGTTTTCGCGTTATCTGTATACACTCCTGGAAATTGAAGTAAGAACACCGTGAATTCATTGTCCCAGGAAGGGGAAACTTTATTGACACATTCCTGGGGTCAGATACATCACATGATCACACTGACAGAACCACAGGCACATAGACACAGGCAACAGAGCATGCACAATGTCGGCACTAGTACAGTGTATATCCACCTTTCGCAGCAATGCAGGCTGCTATTCTCCCATGTAGACGATCGTAGAGATGCTGGATGTAGTCCTGTGGAACGGCTTGCCATGCCATTTCCACCTGGCGCCTCAGTTGGACCAGCGTTCGTGCTGGACGTGCAGCCCGCGTGAGACGACGCTTCATCCAGTCCCAAACATGCTCAATGGGGGACAGATCCGGAGATCTTGCTGGCCAAGGTAGTTGACTTACACCTTCTAGAGCACGTTGCGTGGCACGGGATACATGCGGACGTGCATTGTCCTGTTGGAACAGCAAGTTCCCTTGCCGGTCTAGGAATGGTAGAACGATGGGTTCGATGACGGTTTGGATGTACCGTGCACTATTCAGTGTCCCCTCGACGATCACCAGAGGTGTACGGCCAGTGCAGGAGATCGCTCCCCACACCATGATGCCGGGTGTTGGCCCTGTGTGCCTCGGTCGTATGCAGTCCTGATTGTGGCGCTCACCTGCACGGCGCCAAACACGCATACGACCATCATTGGCACCAAGGCAGAAGCGACTCTCATCGCTGAAGACGACACGTCTCCATTCGTCCCTCCATTCACGCCTGTCGCGACACCACTGGAGGCGGGCTGCACGATGTTGGGGCGTGAGCGGAAGACGGCCTAACGGTGTGCGGGACCGTAGCCCAGCTTCATGCAGACGGTTGCGAATGGTCCTCGCCGATACCCCAGGAGCAACAGTGTCCCTAATTTGCTGGGAAGTGGCGGTGCGGTCCCCTACGGCACTGCATAGGATCCTACGGTGTTGGCGTGCATCCGTGCGTCGCTGCGGTCCGGTCTCAGGTCGACGGGCACATGCCCCTTCCGCCGACCACTGGCGATAACATCGATGTACTGTGGAGACCTCAAGCCCCACGTGTTGAGCAATTCGGCGGTACGTCCAACCGGCCTCCCGTATACCCACTATACGCCCTCGCTCAAAGTCCGTCAGCTGCACATACGGTTCACGTCCACGCTGTCGCGGCATGCTACCAGTGTTAAAGACTGCGATGGAGC